>NC_050184.1:1447031-1604531 GCF_008315115.2 Sander lucioperca | reverse complement strand
CTCAAAATCTGACGAAAATCTTTTAAACTGACCTTTGTCGATTTGAAATGAAGAAGAATTCAGCAACTGCATGGCCTATTTCTCGCTTAAAATGTTTTCAGAAACACGTTTCAGTGAACAATACTACAATATGAGATTGTATTCTGAACAAGGCCGCCATGACAGTCTGGCTTTGAATTTCCGGAGAAACCAGACCCACGTGACGTGTTTTTCCAATGAGCTGCCGTTGGCAGTCGGCATCGAAGCGATGCCGACTGAATTGTCATCTGTGTTTTTCTTCTTTCACGTAGCCTAAATAAAGGTATTTCCACTATAAATTGGTGCACACAAGTGTATACGAATACAGGAAATGAAGTCGCTGATGCTCAAGACACCCAGACACACCCCCACCCACTATGATATGGCCCCTCCCCCGAAGGCAGATTCTGGCCAATATACAGTACAGCATACCCACTACAATACATTAGACTACACCACTGCTGAGATGATGCTGATGCTAGTTAAATACAGCATCTGTATTTGTCCTCCACGGTTGGATGTGTCCCACTGCGAACCCACACACATCTCCCACTCTGGGTTTGCTGGAACTAGTTCTCTTTACGACTGTGTCTTTTCTTGATGGTTCACATTTACAGAATCGTAAGTCTTGAAAAATAAAACTAGAATAAGAGGATGTATATCATCACATTTTAGGGAGCCTATGGCATATACAGTATATCTCAGGCAGATACCAAAAAAAGTAATTTGTTCTAAATTATGTTAAAAACATTTTTTTATAAAAGGATTCCATTTTTACTTGCACTTATTAAAGCCTGCTTCATCCAAAATCATTTTCAGTATGTACAAAATCCTGTACAGCCGTTTCAGAAGAAAATACATATCAAACTATTAGTGCTGTCAGTTAACGCATTATTAACGGCGTCAATTTTTTTATCGCGAGGTTAACATTCTTTTTGGCATAGCAAACTTTGTAGTTTTTTTCACATGCCGTTGCAACAACTAGTAACGTTAGAAAAACTACACCACATTTAGAATAGGTAAAAATGTGCGATTAATTGCGAGTTAACTATGACATTAATGCGATTAATCGCGATTAAATATTTTCATCGTTTGACAGCACTACCAACTATATAACATTACATATACGCAACATTATGTCAAAACATTAAAGATGTTGGCACATTATGTGGCCATTATGGGCTTCATAACTGTGATTGGCCCTGGTCACACGGTCATGGCGGTTTTGTCAACACCCATCTGCTTCCAAAACCAAATTGCTGAACGCAAATCCAAGTAGAGCTGAAATTGAGATTTGTGATTATTGAGCATTAATGCTGTCACTCCCTAACGTTCGACTATGGCTTCGGTAGAGGCCTTCACTTACCACTGAAGATCTGTGATGACAGAGGGATCTCAGGCCCAATCCAGCTACAGTTGGTTCCTCTCCCCATTCTCTCTCTCTAATGCTCGGCTCCTCTCGGTCTCTGTCCACCCGTCACATAACAAACACCGACAGGCCAACGTAGAACAATCGGCTCCAAACTCCTGCTTCTGATCCACGGCCAGCTAAAGCACACCACAGCAGCAAACTAAGCTGGAGAGTCTCCCGGATCAGGGATGGGAGCCTGGTGTCGGGAAGGGTCGGTTTCCGTGTCAACCTGAACGTTTCCTGTCTGACTGGAGACATTAATGATTGACTAGAGACAGGTGAGTGGACAGGTAGTGGGGGGTCCAAGTCCATTCTGTGAGAGGCTACAAGCAGTGGTGTAGTCTAATGTATTGTAGTGAGTATACTCTACTATATATGTATTGGGCCTTGGGGGGGGTCTGGGTGTCCTCCCCCAGGGAAATTTTGAGCATCAAAGACTTAATTTCCTGCATTTTGACACACTTGTATGCACCAATTTACGGCGGAAATACCTTTATTTAGCCTATGCAAAGAAATAAAACAAAGATGACAATTCAAAATATATCAAAATTATATTGGAAAGTATGTTGATACGTGCCATTGCACATTTTTGAGTGGGTATATGGAAATCCTGGAGCTTTCTTAGAAAAGTGCTAATTATGTTGAAAATGAATAGCATTTTCTTATTGACAATAATCAAGGTTGATCATCTCAGGCTCTTCTGCACAAAAACATTTCCCCACGTATAATTTATAAATTACATAAGTATATGATAGTCCACTACCCACAAAGTCAGTTGTCCTCCGACAAGATATAATTTCATATATATATTCATATAATAAATATATATGCCAGATGAATGGAGGGAAAATATATTTACCCTTATTTTGTGGTTGCCCAAAACACAACCAATCATATGGCCCACTGCTTTGTGCAACAATTATTACAAAATAATTGTTTCCCTCCCATTTGGAGACAGATGTTGCAAAGTAGCTGTAAGCTGTAAATGCAGCGGCATGTAGCACTGGTCCATGCTATGTACTTGACCCTATGAAAATACATTATATAAATCTAATCATTATTCACTTTATTAAGTTTTTTTTTTTTTTTAAATTGAGGTAGGTGATCACAATTACCAACAGAAAAAGATATAACAATGGGAGTTGAGGGTTCCATCCTGGCTGTGTTACTATGCTGTTGGCGGACAAACACAAACCAGCAGCTTGTTAACATTTACAGAAAAATGCAGAGAAAAAAAATACAAGGAACAATACATCAACAGTATAAAAAAAAGAAGACTTTTAACAGAAGAACATATGAACAATTACAGTTATGGACCCTTTAAAAAATGTGTCGAGGCATGCTAAACTGCTGAAATGTTTTCGGACATTGTCCAACGCCAACATTACAACGGAACCGATCTTACGGGGCCATTCTGTTCATAGACAGTTAAGCGTGATTTATGGTTCTGCGGAGGCTCCACGCAGAGCTGGCGCCGTAGCCTTCGTTAAGTGGCCTGATGTTAATACTTGTGCGTTGGTGTGTGCGTAGCAACAGCGTAGATTTCACGCAGAAGTATAAATCACGCTCTAGGCTGGCCTGTCTGCAGACAGCCTGTGCTGGGTCTAGTAGATCTTCTCAAGAGACTCACATTGCCAATGCAACCAAAATCATCAAAAGTTCATTCAAATGTGGCCTGGGACAAGTCTACAACCAAAGATATCTTTGTTCTCACTCTACAACCATCCATCTCTTCTTAACACATTAATCTCCTCCCCCCCCCCCACCACAGACGCAGTCATCCAGCTGGAGCACGTCCTGGTCCTTGGTCCCCCGTCCCGACATGGCGCTGGGAAGTCTGTGGTGTCTGCCAGCCTTCCCGACGGCTCCCGTGACGTCACTGAATCAGGCGGTAGAAGAGCCAGCAGGCCAACACCACCCAGTGGCCGGCCCAGTTCAGCTCCGACCACCTCCGGATGGTGTGAATGGCGGTGTAGCCCTGGAAACGGGAGCCACAAACAAGCACACATGGATCAAAACATGCAACTGCTGTGGAATCGACTGAATAGGTCACTCAAAAAACGTCTCTGCCGGCCTTCTGACCCGCTAACGCGTTACGTTACTGCTAATGAACGCCCAACTTTTCCGGATTTTGCTGCTTCATAATAAAAAAACATTCAAATACCAAAATAACCGAGGACTTTTATTGTGAAGAACTTATGGGAAATGAAACCGTTCACAGCCGGGGCTTTGACCGCGCATGTTTCCGTCAACTCCAGACTTTTGTCGAGTAGTTTTCCAGCGCTAGTCCGTGACACTACGTAGCTGAGCGGAGGTACAGATGAAAGGAAAATGTGGCGACATATCTATATATATGTTAAGAGGCCCGTTGCGTAGCTATGCATGTACAAACTGTTGAGGGCGAAGTAAAGAAAAAGAGAAGATAGCCTACTTTTCGAACAAGTGGCGCATTGACAAAACGTACAGCCAAATTTAATCCTGTCGGTCTCTCTGCTGCTCAGTTCCACACACACCCACAGCCCCACCCACTCACACCCACAGCCACACCCACACAGAGATGAGACATACACGATGACCTAAATTGAGGACAGCTACGGTCGTTATTGTAAGTGCAATGTTAAGTTACAGTCCAATGAGTACTTTATCAAACCGTATGAATGTGTGTCCCAGGCCAGGACAGGAAATTAACTAACAATGTAAAGATCAACAAGCCACTGACAGACATGTGGAAAATTGATTCATTCAATCATTTTTAAACAAATTTTTTTTTGTCATAAATCCACCAGCCATTTTCATATTATACCAACATTCGCAGCATCCTGAGCCTATAGAAAGAACTATACAAAAAAAGCAACTTTCACTGTGTCTCGCAACTTCATTGCAACAAAAAATACTAAAGACATCACAACTTTTAATCACAATTTTTTTACAAAAGCTCCCGTAAAAAAATAAAAAAAAATAATCAGGCATTTTGGGCTGCAACAATCTCAAAAAAAAAAAGGCCGCGAAATCCTGGAGGGACTGTTTAATGCTATGTTACTGAGAGATGAGTCTATATTTTTGTTCATTAAACATATAGGCCTACAATTACTGTAGAATATGACCAAACACAGTATTTACCATGGTCTCGCAGGCTTTTTTTCACATCACTTTTTATTTGCCTATATTAATAAAATATGTATTAATAATAAAAAAAAATAATGCATTGAAGGTATTCAAAATATTCTAGTACACTCTCATTTATAAATTTGAATTCCGGAAAAATTGGCTGGTAAAATTGGGCATCCACCAGCCACAGTGGCTGGTGGGCAAAAAAGTTAATTCCCCACCCTGACCACCATCAATTCCAAGTATTCCTTTTGGCTTGACATTTTACATTTGCGTTTGCGTGAACTGGCGTAGACGCTCCATATTCATGCGCTCATCTTGAAATACGTTAGCCGGTAAGGGACATACAGGACATACTGCTTCCGCCTTTTCGCTGTCATGTGATACACTCACAGGGTGCTGCTAAAGCTGATAATGGGTAACGTCGCTTCCCGGCCCCCGGCAAGTTTGAAGAAGGAAACGCGGAGGACCACACATATTCAAAAAACCAAATTTCAGTAACAGGAGTCCTCTTCTTCGCCCAGAAAAAGAAATGGGATATTGAAAAGAGCAAGAGACCGGCATTTTGAAGCGTGAAGGCTACCGTAGCTGTAATACGTAGGCTACTTTGAACTGCGTGGTGCGAGAGAGTTGATTGCGATATATATGATCTCAACGCTAGATGGGAGAAATTCCCACACATTGGACCTTTAAGAATGGGCTCACATCAACTCACTTTGGTTTATACATAGCGTCAGTACACTGACATGTAGTATTCTGTGTACTCATTTTAGCATCGGTAAATTTGACAGGGTAGTGTTGCCCGCCAAAATATATACCGTCTCGTTTGATACATATTGAAAAAGCCCATGTAGAAATGACATATGTACAGTATATCACAACCGCTGCAGCTCCCTCGCCCGCCATATCCACAAGTTTGAAAAGACATTGGCGGTCCTGTAGCTTCCGCTCCGTAGCAAAGATGGCGGCAGCTGAGGCCCTCAAGTTGCTCTTACCTCTTCCACTTCCTGTTCATCCAGTCCGGGATCAAACATGGAGCCCAGGTAGGTGAGGTGGAAGATGGCCAGGAGGCTGAAAACCAGGTTCAGCAACATCACCCAATACTCCTGCAGGACCAAAATTGTATTGTATTTGTAATTGTATTTAGAGGTTATATCAGAATAGGTTTACATGGTTTAATTTTCAAAAAACACCATATTTTTGTTGTACTGCACATTGCTGCAGCTCCTCTTTTCACCCTGTGTGTTGAGCTCTCTGTTTTAGCTACAGAGTGAGGCATCGCACTTCTATTCACACATCTTTGTTGGGAGTCGCACATGCACAGTAGCTAGGTAAGGACTACTAGCCAGTCAGAAGCAGCATATGAGGGCGTGCCACCCTAGCAGCTAGGCGAGCATTATAACGTGTTACAAAGTGACCACGTTTGTCTCTGAAGTAAAGGATGGACTACAATAGAGCTGTTTGGAGCAGTTTGTGAACAGTGTTTTTTCTGTTGGAGATGGTTAAGTCCCTTTGGGGTGGACTTTGGACTTTTTCACTTTGTAAACCTATAACATGCACAAAGAAAAGATATATAACAACATGAAGGAAAGGGGAAAAGGCATAATATGAGCACTTTAAGGAGTAACATAACACGCCCTGAAAATCTTTGCTGACTGTCAGTGCTCCATGCCCTCCATAACTGCAAATGGCGTATGTTTGGACCGTTAGCATTGCTCACACAGCTGCGGAGCGCTGAAGCCGTACCTTCTTGTGCTGGTGGCTGCAGTCAGAGGGGCAGGGCCTGGACAGGACACACGCACTCAACACACAGGCCAGCTTCTTTCTCAGAACTGAGGACAAGAAGAAAACAAAAAAATTAAAAACATATTCACATATAGTGTGAGAAACTGGCTAGTGTCACGACAGCACGTGAGTTTCTATTGGCCGCCAGACTGGGGTGGGTGTGGCCTACCTAGACCACGGGGCTGAAAAGCAGCAGTTTCTCAACTTGAACATACAAAGTCAGCGAGCGTCAGAAGAAATACACAAACAAAAAAAAAAGTGCAATACTTTTTTTTTTTTAAATAACTTAATATTTCACAAAATTAAATAGCAAAAATAAATCTTTCAAAATAGACAATTTTGCTAGTGATTAAGTTACAAAATATACTTGTACATCTGTTGTCTGCATGCTCTGAACCCCCCCCTCCCCCCCCCAACATGTCTGATAGTCACGTGACCGTACGCCACACACACACACGCACAGACTGCTCATCTTCATGGACGTTGTTACCACGGTAGCGCTTAATACATCCATGGTGAGGCGTTATTCAGAGGGCAGATTCACCATGTAAAACATACATGTGTGCGCGCACACACACACACAAACGTTTGTTTCACTATCTTTGTGGGGACCAGCCATTGACATAATGCATTCCCTAGCCCCTTACCCTAACCTTAACCATCACAACTAAATGCCTAACCATAACCTAATTCTAACCCTAATCCTAAAACCAAGTCTTAATCCTCAAACAGCCCTTTAAACTTGTGGGGTCCAGCATTTTGGCCCCACAAAGCTATCTGGAGCCCCAGTTTTTGGACCCCACAAATATAGTTAAAGAACACACACACACACACACACACACACACACACACACACACACACACACACACACACACACACACACACACACACACACACACACACACACACACACACACACACACACACACACACACACACACACACACACACACCAAGCTGATATGTTGTTCATACCATGTTCAACATATGTGATGAAGCCCAAAGACAGCAGAACAGCTCCCAGGTGAAAGCTCAGACCCTGAAGAAAACAAAATAGCACATTCAGTTGAAGTAGTGATGGCCTATCATCCAGCATCTTTTGTCTTGTAGAACTATGGATGGTATGTTAAACCTTAACATGCACAGCTGTTCTATCAGGGAACAGTTAAAGCCACATGTCTTGGCCACACATGGATGGCAAGAGATTGTAGTTCATCACGTGTTCCCATACTAAAGTCAAAGTAGATGGGCTTCCAACAAGAGAAGAATGGTCTCTTACATACTGTATCCTAAAATGGGCCCAATACTGTGAGGGGCCGTGGAGAGAAGCATTATCTCACTAACATGCAGTAGGGCGCTGGCTGTGTACGTCACCAGGATGGCTGGAAAAGTCCCCAGTTTCATGGCGTTTTTAAAGGCATCTGATGGAACACGGAACCAAAGACAGTAAACACAACGTGACTATATATCAATACAGTTTTAATGTGACTTTACGTGAAGACGTATAAACACAACATTGTAAATGTGTTTTAAATGTGACAAAGGACCCAGCTCTGGAGTGCTGGACAGACTTGGAGTTGGACTTACAGGTTTTCAGCCATCGGGACATGGGGATGTTCCAGGACGTCACCACCAGCACCATGGAGCGAGGCATTTCCACACTGAGAGGCTTCACCACACTCATATCCCTGCAGAATACAGAGAATAGAAAAGAAAATACAATCAAATATTTAAATACAGAACTGGACTGTAATTTTCAGAAAACACCATATATTTGTTGTGCTACACATTGCTGCAGCTCCTCTTTTCACCCTGTGTGTTGAGCTCTCTGTTTTAGCTACAGAGTGAGGCATCTCACTTCTGTTCCATCTTTGTTGGGAGTCACACATGCGCAGTAAGGACTACTAGCCAGTCAGAAGCAGAGTATGAGGGAGTGCCATGCTAGCAGCTAGGCGAGCATTATAACGTGTGTTACAAAGTGACAAGCGTTCGTCACGGAAGTAAAGGCTGGACTACAATAGAGCTGTTTGGAGCAGTTTGTGGACAGTGTTTTCTGTTGGAGATGGTAAGTCCCTTTGGGGTGGACTTTGGGCTTTTTCACTTTGTAAACCTATAATGTGCACAAAATATATATATATAAAAAAACAATAAAGGAAAGGGGAAAAGCCAAAAAGCATAATATGAGCAAGTTCATATATTTATTTTACCACCCGATGCATCTCAATGCCGACTGTTTATTTCCAAGGTGACAGCTGCTCATGCTACAGCTCTTAAACTTTGAACCTGCTGCAACAGATTTAAACGTGATACTCAAGAACTGCATCAAGGCCTGACACTATCCAATCGTGAAGGAGACGTGGAAATCACTTTAGTTTCTGGACAAGTCAAAGTGAAATTATTTCTATTGATTGAATGTTAAATTTAAAGGGTTCACAAGAATAGAAAGAAGGACGGACAGACAACCCGAAAACATAATGCCTCTACCCACCGTCGCAGAGGCATACACATATTTTACATACGTACAGAGCAACATAGTTTTTTGACCCAGTTGAAATATGCGTTTTGTTTTTTCATTTCACTTCAGTGAACAGTTCAAACGTACATGGCTTACAGTGATCTTATTTGCATCACCGGCTGAATGCACGCAAGTTCTCGTGTCAAAAAATTGGATGTGCAGTATAAGTTACCATGGCGATCTAGCCTGGTTAAAAGAGAGCCACCTGACGTAGAAAACACTGGCTTTAGGCTCCACAGACCTTGCTAAGCCAGTCATCTGGCTTTGTAGTACAGCCCTCAGTCGGCCCCAGCTAAACTTACCACCTGATGTTGTCTTTTTCTTCCGTGAAGCCGGCTCCAGCCAGCATGCTGGTGCCTTCGCTCAGGTGACCCACAAAGTAGTTGCTGAAGTGGAAGGACACTGCATTCTCATACGCATGCAGCCACCTATATGAAAATACACACATAATGTTTAGTTGGATCACTTTCACTTCTTCTAAGAGCATATCTTAGCCAACATCAGTGTGATCAGAACTACCTGAAATGACAGAAACCATCTATTTACAGTAGGGTCGTATTTGACCGAAGCACAGGGAGGACGGAGGACAGACTCGTGTCTCTGGTCGTCATTTATCCTAAACTTCACTCAGTGTTTTGATGTCAGAAATAGTTTTTATTTGACTGACATTTTAGATTGGTTTCCAGTGGGATATTCTTGAAACTGTTTTATCATATTAGGACTTCAGCAAGACTTGGCTAATAAATGATTTTGTTATACAATGTCATTTTTATTTGCTTTATAAAATGTGAGAAATTATTGCTGAAATGCGAGTCTTCCTTCGTCCTTTTTGGTCGCTCCAAGTACCGGTACTGAAACAGCACAAACCGACATCACAATCCGCCGCCGGCTGGCGTGACCGGGTTTCTTTGGAAACAATGGCTAACTGGTCGCCGGTGTTTTACACCGGGCTGCTGCTGCTCTGTCCTGTCTGTCTGTCCATCCGTGCGCTGGCAGTGTCCTCTCTCCGCGCCGCAACATCACCAGTTATAAATTAGGTTTTCTCTGCGTGAGGAAATGAAATATGCCACGAGAGCGCGTAAAGTGGTAATCGCACGGGTCTCATGGTCAACGCGTGAGAGTTGGCGGCTCTGAAGAGTTACGTGCACCGGTAGCAATGTACAGCTGAAATGTGATGTGCACCGGGCGCCTGGGTAGCTCACCAGATTCCCCCCCTCTCTCCCCCCTTTTACGTCTAAGCTGTCCTGTCACAAATAAAGGCCTAAAATGCCACAAAAAAATGTGATGTGCAGTACTGTGTATACACGTGGTACTGCGAACTGTTTAATCAACCACAGTACTCTTAAACTGACCTTTAGAAAGTTGACCACGTGCTTTCTAGCAGTAGGATGGGAGCGGAGCAGCATAAACTAGTTTTTGCCTGTGCGTCTGTGTCTGTGTGTGTGTGTGTGTGTGTGTGTGTGTGTGTGTGTGTGCGTGTGTGTGTGTGTGTGTGTGTGTGTGGGGGGGGGGGGGGCAGTAAATTCTAACCCTGAAAACAAGCCTTACCTTTCTCAAAATGTATCTTGGAAGCAGGGAAAGAAAGACAGACAGTATGTTCACAAACCAGTGTATTGTAGCAACTGTTGTATTGGCAAAACGACCTTAGTTTGATAAGACTGGAATGAAAGTTTGTCTCACTTCTGTGGCACTGCGTTTCCGTGGATGGGGATTACCAAAGGGAAGAGGTATGGGGCCACGCAGGTGGAGACCAGCAGACAGATCTGACTCTTCAGGAGGCTGAGGGAGGACCCGCGCAGCCACGACCAGCTCTGAGGAACACACCACGTCATCACCACAGCGCGCCACGGCAACGACACACACACACACACACACACACACACACACACACACAGGAAGCCAAAACGTGGACTACGCACCAGTTTTTTGCCCTCAACGGCATTCTTGTAACTGGAGAAGCTGATCCAAGGACCGAAGACCACCGTGCCCACAAAGAGAACGTAGCCCAGGAACTCCGCTGGAGAGGGCAGGCTGCCCACCGCGCCTCTGTCCAGGTCAAAGGCTAGAGAGATGGCCTTCATGGCCACCACCATCTGGGAGCCTGACACACACACACAAACACTTTGCTTTTTAACTTGAACAAATATTAAAGGGGCACTTTAGTCATCATGGTAAAGCCTACGCAACCTGTGAAAACGGTCTTTTTGGCCTTCATTGGATAGAATAGCTGAAGACAGGAAAGAGGGCGGATGACATACAGCAAAGGGCCGCGGGTCGGACTCGAACCCGGGCCGCTGCGGTTAGGGCTGAGCCTTGGTACATGGGGGCGCTGGGGGAGCTACCACGGCGCCCCGGAAAAGCTGTTGTCTAATGTCTTTTGTGGCTCTGGAAGGAACTTTCTGAAGAAGCGTAAGCCCGGTGATGTCGTCATAACTACTGAAATACTGAAAACACGCTTGGAATGTGTACATCCAATATGAAAGTTGGATTTATGAAGTATACAAGTGTGTGGTGTGTCTCTGTGTGGAGGCGCTGACTGACACGGGCCAGCAGGAGGAGGCCTCAGAGAGAAGAGAAGATGTAATTTAGTATCGTTGGCGCGTGTGTGTAACGTAGCTCTCAGCTGGCAGCGCCGTCCAGCAGACAGCCACCCATTTGGCAGAATACAAGAACTTAACAACGCAACCTGCTGGTAGCCCAGACACAAAGGAGTAGCTATGGGAACACTGCAGTATTGTAGAAAACAAGATTAAAATAAGGAAAAACAAGACTAAACAAAAAACTTTAGTGACAGTTATTCTTAGACCAAAAGGTGGAATATTTACCTCTTATTTTATGCCAGGTCACCATGTCAATTAAATGCAACTCTCTGAAATGAAGAGGAACAAAACTAATGTTACAACTTGTACTCTCCACCAGAAATTAGATTTGCAGCGCCACTTCAAGTGAAATGAATTCATGCGAAATTTGCACTAAGTTACTGGGGAAATTGTGAAACTACAAAAGGAAGCGTAGACGCTGACTGTGCGATATTTCAACAAGCAATGCCACTGTATGATTCCAGCACAAAAAAAACAACATAACTGTGCGCAGACACACACACAGCCTCACTGGGCACCATTGCCGACAATTGACTTTGTCCCTTTTTATTTGAAATTCAAATTTCAGTTTCCTGGAAAATGGCGTTCTTTGCGGCGTTTTTCTCACCCAACGAGCAGGTAGGTGAGGATGAGAGCCGAGAGGAAGAGGCCCCTGCTGCCGGAGTGTGGGCTGAGGAGCAGAGCCAGGTAACACAGCGCGCTGAGCACCAGCACCCACAGCATGTGCTGCTCAAAGAACAGGAAGAGGGCGCACATCCCCGCCAGCACCGACACCACGTGCTTCACGGTGGACACGCCTCCTAAGGAACACAAGCACAATACTAACTAGTTTGAAACGTCTTTTTTTTTTTCAATTTCATTGTCACTTTAATTGACAAGGCAGCGAAATATCACAATACGGCGTTTCCTCTATGTTGATTTTGTAGTGGCGGCCCGCCACGGCAAAAATTTCTGCCGCCACAGTATCAGAAATAGGGCAGACGCACAATGTAGTCGCGGTTGCCTTTTAAATGATCCTGCCGACAGACTGCTGTCATAATGCATAACTGAGTCAGTGTAATATAATATAAATTGGAAATAGTCTATAGATGTAGTCATAGATGTAATGACAGTAAATAGTTGTGTTATATTACACGGAAAATTTAGGTTTTAATGAATTAGGCTACAGAACGCTTAGCCTATATGTCAAGATCAAATTAAGCAGACAGTGTACACGTGCTTTAGACTGGCCTACCTTAAATCAATCACAACTGAAAATATGCCTCATTGTGTGTGACTAAAGGTGAATAAATGGGTAAAGGGGTACGCTGCGAGTCAGCTCACCCAGTCTGAAGCAGAGTCTGCAGACGAGGCAGAGCAGCAGCAGCCTCCACAGCTGCTGGACGCCCTGCTGCACCGTGCTCAGCCCACAGCTGGCTGCCAGCTGCTGCCACACCTGCAGCCGGTGGGACAGCTCCATCCTACACACACACACACACACAGTAAAATGACTGAATGAAAGACAAATGAATTATCATATCTAAAGGGATTAGACTCTGTAGAGCGAGGATTAGAAATGGGTGTCTGAGCCATTATATCATCTCTTAAAGTTAGTAGTTTAGATCACTAGTATTTCCATTCAGGGTGTCATTTTAAAGCTCAGATTTTAGAGGTTTTAGCATACCAAGCATGCCATGTTTTGATCACAACTGCTTCATGTATTTACAAAGTTTGTATTTTTTGTTAAAAAACTTGGTAAAAAAAAAAAGACAGTTTCGACAACATGGGAATTGGTTGATGGGTACTGAAAGCTGATGATCTCGAAGAAGACATTTAGACTTTTAATGATCCCCTAAAAGGGGAAATTATTATTTATTTATTTTTTTTACACTGTTTTGTTCCATCCACATGCCGACCGTGAACGTGCCACTGCCTGTCCATCCATGCTCGGCCTGCAGGGGCTAGACAAGCTCCATGCACGGCTCAACAACTGGCTCACATCACTGCATGCAACAACGACACAACCCTCAAGTTTAAATACACAACACGTGCTTATTATTAAAGACGGTACTGAATTAGTTATCACATTTTTTATTCAAATTCTGTATGCTTTTTAATACTATGGGTGAAAACACAAGATGTAGCCTGCCCATCGTTTTCCTCCTGCTAGTAGCAACAAGTAGCAACAAGCTGCTGTTAACAGCACCGGAATGACGTTAACGTTCCTCGACTATCGCCTCTCAGGGGCAGATATATGTCGTTAACGTTACCGTGAACGGGTTAACGTTACGGTGAACATGTAAACTATCGGTGTTGACTTTAGACCGCGTTAGTTCTGCGAAACTAGTGAGCGCAGTTGACGTTATTAGCCTTCGTATAGTTTGAAAACAAGTGTTGCAAGCGAGCCGAGGCTAACGTTAGGCTACAGCTAACTTTACAGCTACAAGCGTACATTAGTTACCTCGGATGAAAGGTAGAAGAGGCGGCAGCTCACTGCAAAGTCATGCTACACCACAGATGATGATGATGATTCTTCTTCCTCCTCATACTCGTCTTCTCCTCTTGATTCCAGGCGGATTGCAAACAACTTTTAGGTGCATACCGCCACCTACTGTACAGGAGTGTGTAACGTGTTGTCATCATAGACTGTAAAATTAATATTATACAGTCTATGGTTGTCATATTTCACTCTCCAACCCTGTGTCCCCCCCTTCTTCTGATCCCCCCCCCCCAATCTTCCTCCCACCATTTCTGCCATATTTTATATACTTTTTGCTTAACCACAGCTTTCCCCCTCTCCTTTTCCAAGTGGAATTGGGACTGTCATTTCCTTTAGTAATGTCTCTTTCGCTAGTTTGTCTGCACCCTTGTTCCCTTTCACCCCCTCATGTGCTGGCACCCAACAGAACTAAACATCTAGCCTACACTAGAACTAGCAATCCCTAAAAAGTGGAACGTCGTGGTTATAGAAAGATTTTTTAATAAGGGAAGAAGTTCCGCTCTCTCACATCATTTCACACCTCGTAATACTCCAGTTTGGAATAATAGATACATATTGATAAGCAGAAAATCGGTGTACATGGGTGAACGGAAATCCAAGGGAATCTGGGCAATTGCCCAATTGATTTCTGTGATTATAAATGTACCAACAAATGTTGAAAGAATTTAGTGATGGAGAGGTTAAAAGTTATATCTCATTTCCTCTCCTTCTGAAGGTTAAAGAGGTAAACTTTAAAATTTTAAATGAAATCTAGCCAACAAACAAATTTGTAAGACTTTTTTTTTTTTTGTGAAAAGGAAATTGAGAATCTAGAACATGTATTTTTTTTTCTGTGCGAGTCGGTGCAATCTTGCTGGAGAGATGTGCAGAGCTGGTTACAGACCAGGGAAATGGAGATACCACCTCTGACAGTGAAGAATATAAGGTTTTGTGTTTTTTGTTGAAGATAAGAAGGTAGATTTTGTTCTCAACAATTTGGTGCTTTTAGGAAAACATTTTAAATATAAATGTAGATATTTTAAGACCAAACCCTCCCTGATCCATTGGAAGAAGGAGTTAAATCTTTTGCGTCGGTCATTGAAACGCGTTAATTTCGATCTAATAACCGATTTGTTATGTATAAGCTCCTCGGTTATGTTTATATGCTCGACCCGAGGCAAAAGCTCTATTTTTGAAGTGGATTTGTAAGTATGCCTTGTTTGTTGGTTTGCATTCTGAATGAATAAAAAATAAAATTAAAAAATGTTCCGCTCTTTCAATAGCCTCTTTCCGACCAAGTAGTTACAGGAACGTAGTTATAGGAACGGTCCACTTCTAAACAGTTCTACTAACTACTCTCCCCCAAAACCGTTTTTTTTTCATTTGCATTCACACTGGCCAAGTGGCCATTGGAACTGACCTTTTGTTATTATAATCGCAGCCATCTAACCACCGCTATGCGGAAAAGGGAAAAGACCGTGCCCTGAAGTAGGAGCTGAAAGAGTTACAGGAACTGTGGTCAGAGGAACTTAATAATCCCCAAATTGGTCCAGTCGGAACACGAGAAAAAAAGGGTTCTAGGAACGTTATGTTCTAGGAACTGCAAAAATCCCTCCGGTCGGAAAGCGGCTAATACTCCCGGCTTGCGTGTATGACGTCATACACATCGTACGGCCAGAGATACTGCTTTACGGCAAGCTCTGAGTCGCTTCCTTTTAGCAGAATGCTAGCGTGTTATGGGCTCAAACAACGACTCAACCTGTAAGAAATCGAAAGGACATAAGTATGCGTTCATTCAACTTTCGACCTATAATCTATGTCGAACTTGCAAAAACTACAATCAAATCTGAGATTTCTCAACGACAATCAGGCGAAAGAGACAAATTTAGCCGCCTGGCTCCATAGACTCCCATTCATTTTGCACTCGCCTGCAATCACCCCCAGTGGAACTGCAACCAAATTCGGTACAATGGGCTCGATGGTGTTTTTAAGCCCCCAACGTGTCCTTCCAGGCAGCGCTGCGTTGACCGTTGACTTCAAGGCACCTAACCCTAATCCTAGTGCTTGAGACGTTGGGGGCTTAAAACACCAATAAACGTACAACGGGGCTAAATAGGGAGTGAAAAGGCTCTCCATAGACCGGCTCTGTACAGTGGTATCATTTCCATTGTGTGGGGCTTGTGGACACCCCTTCTGCTGACACTCCTTGGTTTGGCCCTTCATGTGCTGATTAGTGTTTGATGATTGTACATCCATGCACATTACATTAATGCACTGTCCATTGTGATTTCTTCAGAGCACATGGTGAAAACATTACATTAACACACTGTTCATTGCGAGTTCTCAATAAATACTGTTAAGTCATATAAAGTTGTTTCAAGAATGTATTCCAACTGTCATTTCACAGTACATTAGACAACACTTTTGCACATATTTGTCAAGGCACAGCAAACGGTGACAATCTTGTCCAACGCCATTACGTTTTCACCTTCACATTTGAGAAGCATACAGCGTACAGTTGACTGTAAGAATTTAAAGTTGTTCCGCAGATCACCAATCACCCTCTCCACATGACTCCTGAGAGGTGCTATGGCCCTAGTCTCCTCCACATCTCTCGCCTCCAGCTGTGCACGACCCCTTGTAGGTACCTTAACCTCAGCACACATCATACCCACACTTTCCCTGATATTAAATCCCCCATCTGCCAGCACGACGTCACCTGGCGACAGTTTGTTTAGGAAACCACTTTGCTCCGTTATATGTTTGTCACTAGAGTGCCCGCCCCACCCTTCGGATGTGAAAGAAATTACACCCTGGGGTGTAATCACAATTAGGTATTTCATGGTGTTCGCGTGTTTCTGCTGAGAAAAAGTCTGTGCCCTTGCAAGTACATTTGAGGGTTTTTCGATAAAAACCTCAAGACGGTCCACAATGGCGGCCACATTCTTTCCAAACGATTCCGCGAACTGGTGCGGCATACTGGCCAATAAACTTTCTCTGCTTGGCCAGGACACCAATGGAGACAGCCGGGAGTACATCACACTGAGAGTATGGTGAAAGGCATCGCCGGCGGCCGAGGTGCTGTATCGGCACGTCTAGTCTGAGGCGCATAAGAGTCAACAGGACGAGCTGGAAGGGCGAGAGCTTCTTCAACCTACCTTGAGGCAGATATGGCGTGAGACTGAGCAGAAGTGTCTGAAACATAACGTAATTCGGAAGTCCCGTGTAGTACTTCACTCTGTTGTCATCACCACTTAGATAGTTCTCATTCATCCGGTACTCTTCAAGCTCCTCCTTCAGCTTTCTGTTTTCCTCCAAAAGACAGTTGATAACATCTCGTTTAGATGGGCAGAGTGCACATTCCTGCGCCAGCTCCTGGTGTGGCTGCTCCTGGTGCTGTGCCAGCGGCGGCGCTCGCTCCGGGTGCTGCGACGGGAATGGTGGCTGCTCCTGGTGCTGCGGCAGCAACAGCTGTCCCTGGTGCTGGGTCCTGCGCTTTACTTGCCGCTGATATCTCGCTTCATCTGTTTTCTTAACATCACTGTGGCCTAACCGCAAAGATGGTTTCCAGTCAGGGTGGTTCTCCAACATTTCATATGACGGTTTACCTAGGACAGAATCATTTGATTATGAAAACTCATCCATTTAATCAATGCTTTAAACTGGCAAACCTATTACATTAAAATACCTCGCAGAAGAAAGGCTCAGGATACGAGGGGACAACAGTTTGATAGATACAGCGCTAAGCATAAGTGAATACACCAATGCTAAAGTTGACTAAAAAGAGGAAAAAAAAATAAATCTTAAATTTAAATTAATTTAAAAAATGAGGAAAAATTCAACCTTTAAGGACACCAATTTTCTATAATTTCTAATAATCTATCGTACATAAATAAAATGTTGTTCCTTAAAATACAGGGGCCATAAGTATACATATGTTAAATTCCCATAGAGGTAGGCAGATTTTTATTTTTAAAGGCCAGTTATTTCATGGATCCAGGATACTATGCATCCTGATAAAGTTCCCTTGGCCTTTGGAATTAAAATAGCCCCACATCATCACATACCCTTCACCATACCTAGAGATTGGCATGGTTTGATTTCAGTTAGCCTGGTTTGATTTGCATTGAGAGATGATCTCATGGAAAGCACCACATGCCAATCTCTAGGTATGGTGATTTTTCCTCTTTTTTTTATGATGTGGGGTTATTTTAATTCCAAACACCAAGGGAACTCAATCAGGATGCATAGTATCCTGGATCCATGAAATAACTGGCCTTTAAAAATAAAAATCTGCCTGCCTCTATGGGAATTTAACATATGTATACTTATGCCCCCTGTATTTTAAGGAACATTTTATTTATTTATGATAGATTAATAGAAATTCTAGAAAATTGGTGTCCTTAAAGGTTGGATTTTCCTCATTTTTTTTTAATTAAGGCATTAAGATCAATTTCCAAAGTATGATTTTTGTATTCCTCTTTTTAGTCAACTTTAGCATGGATGTATTCACTTATGCTTAGCACTGTAGTTATTTAGCAGGCTTAGCAACAACGTTAGGTGCACTTCGTGGCTTTAAGAGCCGACAACACTAACACATTTAAAGACATTTTAAGAGAACTTACCCGAATGAAAATGCAGAGAACACACCCTCATCGACTGGGAGATGCGGTCGAAAGTAATGCCCTTTCTTCTAATTGCAGCCACCCAAGACATCCGACGTCTCATTGTCACATCGGACACATGCTCTCCTTCGTGCTTTTTCCACGTAGGGATACGAAAAAACTGTAACACATGGTCCCTACGCTTTCCACGAAAATCGTGTGTGGAACTGAAGCAGTTTTTTTACACAGCAGTGTGTTCCAGGCATCCTAAAATAGTGAATTATCTAGAAGGTGAAAGTGCAAAACAGAACTGCAACAAAGACCTCCGCAACCAACACAAACAATGAACATGAGCAGCTCAAAATGGCGGAAGGGGCGGTCTTTGGGGGCGGGGCGCTGTGCCGTGACGACATCTCCTCATTCTCATCCATAGACTGTATATTATTATTAATATTAACAGTCTATGTTCTCATCATATCCCAGCAGAAATGTCCCAGATATGGGAACTTATTTATTTATGTGTTATTAATTAACTGCTAGCCCCTACACTTGTGCTGTTGGTTACATGACGTTTTGAAATAATAAATAAGAATGTTTTAAAAATTTGCTATCATATGAATATACAAAATCATATAACAAATATACAATGAATGTATGTATCGATAAAGGTACCTTTTTGAAAATGCTTGCTGATAACATCAACTTTTCCTTTGTTCTTTACCTTTTAGAGTTGATGTTTTTTTTAATTGTTTACAAAACTGTCTTTTGTTCTTATTGGCTGATCTGGGTCACAGGAACAAAGCTCTGCTCTCTGATTGGATGATCTAGAAAAAAAAGGTACTGTGACTGGCTGATGAATTTGTTCCACGGGTACAGTATCCAGCAGCAGCAGTAGCATTAGCTGTTAGTACTTCCACTACTAGTGCAACTATATCCAGCTGGTTTTAAGTCACTGAGGGCATCTTACTTCGTCATCTAGAGGAGTGTGTTTGGAGACATCCTCCTCCAGCAGCCCACGGACCGAGCCGAGCCGAGCCGAACGGAGCCGAGCGGGAGTGCAGGCAGGGCCGGCTGCAGCGCTCCTGTGCTCCTGCAGGCGGCAGTGCAGCGGGGCTTCTGTCCATGGTGCTGAAGATTCGGATGTCTCTGTCCGGGGTGCTGAACTGCTCCGGACTGCTGGGCTCAGTGTGAGGCTGCTGTCCCGCTCATCAGTCCGTTCCGTCGGGGTTGTGCTGCCGCCGGTGCTGCCTGCAGTCACTGGAGAGCGTTTCAGGGACCGTCTGTCTGCCAGTCCGGAGATGTCGAAGCGGAGGGGGAGGGGAGGGTAAGGTAAGGCTTTATGTCTCTCTGACAAAGAGCGTGAAGCGCACTTATTTGTCGGTATTTTTGGGGCCTTGGCTGCGGGCCTTACGGTGGATTCCACGCCGAGCCCTAGCAGAGAGGACGGGATGAAGCGATATGTAAGCTAGCCCACCGCGGATGTCAGCAGGCTTTGTGGCGGCTTTCCTTCCTTCCGTGGAGAAGAATATAAGCACGGTCCGAATAGATTATTATTGTCGCTCGTTATTTCCGGCCCATAGCCTACAATGGCGGCCCGGTGTCGATGCAGTCAATTTAGTTAAAAGTGAGAGCCGCGGAACGCCGGTGGCCTTTGTATGCTTTGTTGTTTGTCAGTGTGCCAGACCTGGGAGAGGAGAGAGGCCTTGTCCTGGTTAGCAGCCCGGCCTACATCTCTCCTGTCACCACACAAGAAAGCCTCACTTCACCGCTCTCTACGTGATATCGGCATTTTGTTTAGTGTGTGAAATGTTCTGCTAAATGTAGCCTACAGCAGTCCACACACTGTTAAGTCTCCCAGCAGACTCCTCTGCTGTCACACTGTCAGTGTATGACACACCTTTGTATTCAGAGGAATCTCCAGACTGAAGTTATGGCCGTCATTTTATTTTCTTCTATTTGAATAGCTTTGATAAAATACATATTATTCTTTGTTTTTGTTTAAGGGTCTAATGGAGAGTTCGGTACCATCATAAAACATATAATTAAATATGATATAAACCATTTACTTTCCATAGTGTCTGTCTGTTTGCTGTCATGCTTCATAGCTGCCCCCCCCCCAGTAAATTGACCGTTATGTGAAAAAAAAAATCTGTAGATTTGGCCTCAAAAAGTGGTAATTTTTTTCTAATAATTGTAAAATAATTCTCTTTCATCCCCAGCTCACAGTGAAGGGTTTCAGTGCGTTCCAACGTAAAATGAGTTCAAAGGTCAGACACTGAGCCGACGGTGGACCAGGGGAGAGCCAATCAACTGTAGAGGACAGCCTCAGCATCAAAGTATATATCTATCTGTCTCTCTGTCTGTCTGTCTGTCTGTCTGTCTGTCTGTCTGTCGTCTATCTATCTAGTGCTGCACCTCAGAATCATCACTTGTAATTGCCTCCCTCTGTTCAGATGAGCCAAGACACTACAGAGACACGAACACGAACCCGCTCCAAAGGCAACCGGGGTCAGTACACACACACACACACACACACACACACACACACACACACACACACACACACACACACGTTGCCTAAAGGCCTAAATTATCATGTCAATTGCTATTGTGACTTTATGGCACATTACCAAACATATTCTCTTTGGGTCCCTGGAGGTCTGGTTCCCAGAGCAATGGTTGTTAACTCAGCCGTGCTCACAAGTTTTATACAAACCTCACGGAGACAGAAAAGTATGCACAAGGATGGATTTTACAGTGTGTGTCCAAAAAAAAATGTGTAAATGAGTAAAGCGGAGCTTTCGTATGACTTTCTTTCTACGTCTGCTGACTCTGTGCTGCTCCACTCTCAGTGTCGTCGGAACCTACGGGACAAGAGATGAAGCAGGAGTTAAGGTGAGTGATTTAATGCTTCAACCAAAGACTTGATCTTGATGCGTGAATTGTGTCTTGTGTGTATGAAGTGTGTATTTGTCTTGCTGCGTGTCAGCAGCAGCTGTCCCACGCCTGGATGCGATGGCAAAGGCCACGTCAGTGGAAGATACTCGCGGCATAGAAGGTAGGGTTCATACTGTATTTCATCAAACTTTCTGCACAACAGCTGGGTCCGTTTTTATGGGCGTGATACCAAGCTTCATGCAATACAGGCTGTTGATTTTGCTGTCTTAAGTGAGCACGTTAGATGTTAGCATTCACTTCTGTACCCCCTCCTGCTCTCAGCATACTGGGATGCCCGATTGTGAAGAAAAGGAAGCTGGAGGAGGCTGAGGCTGAGGAGAACCACTCTGCTCCCAAGAGAAGGAACCAGCCTGCCACGGCAGGAGCAGAGGAAGGCTTCACAGCGGACAGCGACGCCGCAGAGGAGGAGGAAGAGGAGGAGGAGGAGGAGGAGGAGGAGGAGGAGGAGGTGGTGGCGCAGAAAGAAGAGGAAGAGGAGGAAGAAGAAGAAGACCTCAAAGAGAAGAAGAACAACAACACAAAGAGCAGACCGGAGTCGACAAAAAGTGAGTGAAACCCAAGCAGAGAGGTTATAATGAAACATTACAGCTAATAATTCACCAAAAAAACAAAGATTATAGAAACATAAATAAAAAATAAAATGCGTTTGTGCAGCAGAACAATGTTGTTCCTATGCCGGTGACACCTCAGATCCCAACACAGACCTGAGGCTGGATACGGAGATGCATCTCTGAACCTGATCATTCTGAGGCTGGCTGAAACACTGACAGCTAAGTTGTAACGTAGCAGCAAACTGCTGAACCCACAGTCAGATAGGAAGCTGAGCTACATCATGTCTAAAACTCTGTACGCAGGTTTTACCCGGACTGTTAAAGGCAGGAATGCTTTGCATTGCAATAAATGCAAATCTCTGCAAATTAGACAGCAAAGCTGATATTTGGGGCTTAGGCTCTGACCTCGTCGAGAAATGACCGTACCAACTTCCCTTGAAAGGAATGTAGCGATGGCAGGTGGGGCTTCATAGCTTTCAGGTGAGCAGTGTGGCAGCAAGCAAGGCAGCAAAAGAGCGAGCAGAGGACTGACAGCTTAAAGGGTAACTTTTTTTTTTTCAACCCTATTTTCCTATGTTTTTGTGTCTAAATAACTGATTGGAACAACAATCTTTGAAATGGGTCCAGTATTAAGCGAGAGCGCTGCAGTGGGCAGTGGAGAAACAAGCTGTAATGTAACCCTATAGGACAGGCTCTGATTATTATTCCAAGTGTCTGACAACATTATGGAAAGGATCCCTACAGAGATAGACCTTTTTGTTAAAGAGTAAGATCCTTTTTGTTTAACATGAAACAGCCCCGGAATCCCCATCACCAAACTCCACCAGACTCCATGTAAATAATCAGTACTTTTATCATCGTAAAACACACTTCATTCAAAGTGGACACAAACAAAATAAAACTATCAAAAGCCGTCTTGGTTCATCTTTCCACTGTTCCAACAATCACCACTCTGGTTTGGTTGAAATAAACCCTTAATTCACCCATTTACATGTGGAAATGTGCTGGCTCTATACACGCTAAAAGTCCTGATTATTTACATGGAGTCTGGTGGGTTTGGTGATGGGGATTTTGGGGCTGTTTCATATAAACAAAAAGGATCTTACTCTTTAACAAAAAGGTCTATCTTGGTAGGGATCCTTTCCATAATGTTGTCAGACACTTAGAATAATAATCTGAGTCTGTCAGTGGCAAAAACAGCAGTCCAGGTTGAAAAACAAAACAAAATGACTCTATAAGTACACATGATGAAAAGGATGCTTTTGGATATACTGGTTGGCTTGTGAGAGCAGCAGCATACTGAGTTGACTGCCTGAATTTGCTTACTGGCTTCACTTCATTAATGCTAGTCAGATACGGTCAACCGCAAGGTCAGTCACAAGACACGTGTCGAGTTGTAAGACAGCATGACATGACAAAGACAAACTATATTTTTGACAATGACATTCATCTAAACTCTGAATCCACAGCAGACTGCTCCCTGGTGACAACAGAGGACACACAAACAGCAGTTTGTCCTCTGGCTGAAGTTGGTGACAACCAAAGCCTCACCTCCGAGACTGAGAACCGAACGGACAACACTAGTGAGGAAGTCAGCCATGATCCTCAGCCGGAGGAAAAGAAGGAGCAGGAGGAGGAAGGTCAGCTGCTGACAAAGGACCAGTCCTCAGAGCAACCTGAAGAAGAACTTACTGAGCCTGAAGAGACAAAAGAAGAGAAGGAAGAGGAAGCAGAAGAAGTAAAGGAAGAGCAGCAGGAGAGGCTGAAGAATATCGTAGAAGAGAAGGTGATAAAAAGACATGTGATGAGCCAGGAAAACTGTGATCACCAATACTCCAGCGGAGATTACAACCATCAGGCCAAAGAATCCACAGAGGAGCAGAGGAAGAGGGATGAAGAGGAGGAGGAGGAGGAGGGACAGGAGGAGGAAGAGCAGGAGGAGGAGGAGGAAGAGGAGGAAGAGGAGGGAGAGGAGGGAGAGGTCCACCAAGAGCTTGACACTCCGTACACTTTGAGTCCACACACTGAGGGCTGTGAGGCGGAGCTGTCACTCAGGGAAGAGAAGCTCAGCAGCCCTATGACTGAGGAAGAGGAGGAGGACGAAGATGAGAGAGAGGAAGAGGAGGATGAGAGGCAGGGGAAGGAAGTAGGCGAGGTGGTGGAGGAGGAAGAGGAGCAAGAGGAGGACCGAGACTCCAGCAAAGCCTTTCCGACTACAGTGGTTATAGAGGTCCGCTCTGAGGAGGAGGAGGACGAAGAGGAAGAGGAGGAGGAAGAGGAAGAAGAGGAGGAGGAAGAGGAAGAGGAGGAGGAGGAGGAAGGAGAGGAGCAGGACCATGTCTCAGAGGGCTCAGGAATCACGGACGACTCAGAGAACTGGGATATGACGCGGGGGAACCTGGGGCTGCTGGAGCAGGCCATCGCCCTGAAGGCCGAGCAGGTGAGGGGGGGCCAGGAGGAGCGCAGCTCCCCGGACTACCAGCCAGACTGCCAGCCGGACTACCAGCACGACTACCAGCCCGATTACCAGCCGTACAGCAGCAGCTCCAGCAAGAGCTGCGAGGCTGCTGCTATGACCCGCCGTACGCCGCACTACAGCAAAGGTACACTTCCTGTCAGAACACTGCTCCTGTGTATTATACAGTATGCAAGAGTGGCTTTCTATGTTTGGTAAATGTCACATATTATATATATATATTACAGCAACATTTTATGTTCATCACCCAAATCCATTTATTTTTTATGTAGAAGTACAGTACTGAGTGTAGGACTAGAATAGTTAGAATAGCCAGCTTGAGAAGCGTTCAAATCTATATGACCCAAGCGACCGTTCTGTTGCCTTTGTGACAAGGGTGGTCACTTGAGGACCAATCTCTTCTTTCAATGATGGATCCACAAGCTCGTAGGATCCAGTGTCCTGAATCCGTCTGTCTCAAGAACTCTGGACCAGAGAGCCAGCTGGTGTGCCGTACGTGGGCTGCTGGAATGAACCTGGTCCCGTGATCAGCTGGATTCTGATCTGTTTCTGACATGATGCCACTGTTCTGCTTTTGGGGACTTCCTGATCCGGGTCACTCTGTGTACCACATACACATAGAATCGCCGAGAGCTGTTGTGAATATAACCTACAACTGTTCTACTGTCTGTGTAGAACTTGACTCCCTGCGGTTTCAGTTCACTTTCTTCAGTTCGGGCCAGTTTCAACTGCTAAGACAGCCGCACAGAGTTCAAAGCGTGGGACAGTGTGAGCAGGGTATGGTGCCAGCTTTGCTTTGCCCATGATGAATCCCACATGGCACTGGCAATCAGTGTCCATGACCCTGAGGTAGGCCACAGCTGCTATTGCCATTTTTGATGCGGCTAAAAAGATGTATATCTCTCTCTTCGGAGTGCATGACAATAAGACTTTGGAGTTGTTTGAGATCAGTGAGTGAATCAGTCTACGTCCTCCACTGTGATTCTCTGTCTGCCGGTAAAGGTTTGTCGCATTCATATGGCTCTGAGGAAAGCTCCCTAAACAATGCTTTCCCTTGGGGGCAATGAATCCCAGGGGGTCATACAGGCTGTTCACAACAGTAAGTTTTCCTCTCAGCGTGAATGGCTTTAAGTCTCGTGCCACTTGGAATGTAAAACTGTCTGTCTAGAAGTCCCATCTCACCCCAATAATTTGCTTGAGAGGCAGAGGGTCAACACTCAAATCCAGATCTTTGCGGTGCTTTGCTCTCTCCTCTGGCGACATAACCTGGTCGCTGTTTGAAGCTATCATGTGAAGTCTCATGTTTGACTCTGCCATCACCTTCACTGGACACAGAGGTAAGTCCATCATCCACATAGAAGTTGAAAGTCGAACTGCTTTGCGTCTGCACCGTGTTCCTTCTCACCCAGTTTGGCCGCTGTTCTCAGGCCATAGATGGCCACAGCTGGTGAAGGGCTGTTTCCAAAAGCATGCACCTTCATCCGGAACTCTGTGACTTCCTTGCTGAGGTCATTATCCTGGAACCACAGGAACCTGAGATAATTTCGGTGATCTTCTCTGACGTTAAAGCAGTAAAGCCTCTGTTCAACATCCACCATAACAGCTACTTGTTTCCTACGAAAGCGCAGTAGGACGCCAAGCAGTGTGTTATTTAGGTCTGGTCCCCCTGAGGAGTGTGTCATTCAAGGAGATGCCTTTAAACTGTGCACTTAAATTGAATACTACTCAAATCTTCCCAGGTTTCTGGGGGTGGTACACACCAAATATGGGCAAGTACCAACACTCTTCACATTGCTTCAGTGGTGGTGCTGGTTCCGCTTGATCGTTGACGAACATCTTTTGCATAAAACCAACATAAATGTTCCCTCATATGGGGCAGCATCTAGCTCACCCAGTAAGAGCGTGCACCCAATGTAGGCTGAGTCCTTTGCAGCGGCCCTGGTTCAAATCCAACCTGTGGCCCTTTGCTGCGTGTCATCCCCTCTCTTTCTCTCCTGCCCTAGCAACAGAAGGATAGGAGCATTAGGGTCAAGTGGTGGAATTTTGTCTGCGACTGGTTTCAGATGAGGGAAGTACTGTCTGATGTCAGGTATAAGAATTTCAGATCTGTCATCAAATTGCACTCTAACAGATGGGGATGTTCTACCTTGGTTTTCCCATCAAGTGATGCAACCACGAAATTGCTGGCTTTCCTTCCCCTTAGTCTCCGTTATGCCTGAACATGTCTTTAGAGTGTAGGACGATGAATCTCCATTGATGCCAAACAGGTTGAAGAACTCTGATTTCAGTGACCGGTGAACGGTTACTTTGTTAATCTAACACCACGTACACTCTCTCAGCTTTGTTAGGACGGTTAGTGTGGTACACGTAAACCAAGCAGATTTTAGAACACGTTCTGGGCCCAAGAGTATTGTCAAAGATTTCTGTGCAACAAACCACTTTCTTGCTCCCCGCCGTGCTCTGGCACCCTTACCAGAATCTCCATTGACCAAGGTGCTGGACCTGGGTTAATCCATAGATGTGCTCATCGCTATTACACTCGTTGCACTTCACAGCTGCCTTACAGTCCTTGGCCATGTGCTTTGTAGATGCACAACACCGGGAGCAGATGGACATTTCCTTTAAATAAGCCTTCCTTTTCATGTAGATGCTTGCCTCTAAATTCATGGCACTTTGCCAAATGGTGTGGCTTGTTATGGATAGGAGACTGATTGTTTAGTTCATCTGCATTCTTTTCAGATGTGTTGTTCTGATGAGCTGGAGGTGGGGCTGACACTTAATGTCAGGTCAGGTAGGTGTCTGCCTGACTTTGCTGACTCTATCTCCAGAAGTATATTTCCTAGCTCTTTAAGCAGCTGGCTGTCCTTGTTGGAGATTCTGGGGAAATCCTCCAGTTTTTGTAGCAGGGCATGTTCAATCATCTAAGGACAGACGTAACTGTCCTCTAGTCGCTGCCAAATCATGATCACACCTGCTGTTGGATTGTGACCATGAAGTGACCTGATCCACACTGCTGGTGAGCATGACTCTGGGCTGAGCCACTTTGTGAGTAGGTCAAGCTCCTCTCTGGCTGTTAAATTGAGATCTCTCGTAGCATCTTGGAAAGACGTTTTCCACGTTTTTTTTTTTTTTTTTTTTCAAAAACCCAGAACTCAGCATCTCTCTCCTGACCAGGTATTTTGCCAAGTCCGTCATTTGTGGTGGTTCACATGCATAGTCTCTAAGGCTACATGTTGCATAACTTCCAGCATGGTAAGTAACTCAGGTAAGTATTACCATGTGAATTGTACAGTTAACTTAGCACAAACCTCAATAGGAATGTCCCGTCAAGTAAGCTACTAAGCAGAGCAAATTACCAACATGTGTAGTATACAGTATATTCATCTAGCAACTGAAGTAACATTTTCTTTTCACAGATTAATTTTCCCATGAAAACTCTCATTCTAACATCATTTTGCATCTTTACTCACGGACATATCAACTCCAAGGCTTAAATGAAAGGACTGTTTCTTAGCAACTGTTTTGTATGCACACTGTAGCTTGCTCTTTGTTCGACTGAAAACAAAATGGAGAATAGAAAGCGAAACTTAAGAATGACTAAGCACTACCTAAAATGTCCGCTAGGGATCAGTATATGCAAACTAAACAGGGATCTAAGAACAGTAGACTTTATGATAAAAATGACATACCTAAAGTATCAATACTACCAATAAATTTTTATTTAACATTAAGAACCAGTGTTGGGCAAGTCATTCAGAAATTGTCATCCCTTACACTACTCGTTACTGTGGAAAGTAATAATATTACAGTAATATATTATTAAAATAATGCGTTACTACCCAACACCTGCATGTGCTGAAGTCATTACCAGAGAATAGTAACAAGAAATGCCTCACGTTTAGCAAATCCCTCAGTGGTAATGAAAATGTACTCTTAATGACTCAGAACACATCATAGTATCAGTATCAAAAGCAATTTCTGGGCCTGGTAGTACTTGATAATAGGTCAGAGCCAGATTTTGTGGTAGCGCCCAGCCCGTGTACTACTTACTGATGTGCTTTCATTCATTGTTGCTGACATCTAAATCCCACCATCCTGTGTTCAGAGAAGAAGGAGGTGAAGTGTCCAACCCCAGGGTGTGATGGGACAGGCCATGTTACTGGGCTGTACCCTCACCATCGCAGTCTCTCTGGATGTCCTCACAAAGACAGAATCCCTCCAGAGAGTGAGTACAAGTTACCTTTCACAACGCCACAGAACACCAGTAGGAATCTAATGCTCCTCATGCATATCCCAGTCCTTCCAGAAAAATGCAGAGTTTTTTTGTGATTGTTGCGGGCAAAAATCCTTGATTTTGCGCCACGTTTTCTTAAAAAATGCGATGGAATATGCGGGATATTTATGCAATTTTATGCGATGAAATTGCTTGAACTTGCAAAAATTGCGGGAACTTGCAAAAATTGCGGGAGCTTGCAAAAACTGCGGTTTCATCATGGCTTCATCACGGGGTTTGCAGCTTTTCGATGATGTTCACGTCGCGTAATTACGTCACTTCATAACGTTCCCTTGGCAACAGGGGGAAATGGCTGCTCTTGTGTAAAGTAAACGCAACATTTTTCAACTTTCTGCTAAGATATATGTGTCTTTTTTGCAACGAAAATGCGGGGATTATGAAATCATGCAAGCCCCGCATATTTTGCGCGGAAATCGGCAATTTATGCGGCGAAAGTGCGGCGTATTTGAAAAAATGCGGCCCCCGCATAAATATGCGGACTTTGGCTGATTATGCATTGAATTATGCGATCGCATAATCGCGTTTTTCTGGAGGGACTGATATCCTGTCACTTTCAGAGTTACTGCAAGATGCAACATTGTCGCATTTTCCATTTGTTTGGGTTAACTTTAACACTGCACTTTGCCAAACACCACAAACATCGTAAACAAATGTTGCACGTCGCTGGTCTGTTGGCTAGAACATCTGAGTGAAACTGGCCGACACTTCTGCCCTCAGAAATAACGGAGCGACACCACATTTATAGTCTTGGGTTTTCTGGTTCTGCTACAGTGTTTATATTATTTTAGAAGAAGTTGATCAATGAGCAGCTGAGAGACAGCGAGTGAAGGATAGATTAGAGAGAGATGATGATGTCACACAGACGACCGGCGATGTGTGCTCATGCTTATGGAGCTGAAAGTTATCGTCCCTTAAATCAGATAGAAGTCCGCGAATTGTGTGAAGGTTGAAACTGCAGGCTAGGAAATGTTCTGTATTTGGTTCACTTCCTGTGTTTTGGGTCGGATCGCTTTCTCACCTCAACTAGTTCACTTGGAAGCGAATCGAGACCCCCCCGTTTTTAAGCGGACCAGAGTTCAGATGTCTGGTCCACACCAGAGTTCCACTGAGCTTTCGTACTACCCCAAAACCAACCGGACTATCTGACCAAATGCGCTAGGGTTTAGTTAAAACTAGTCTCGCGTGTCCAGACCTTCCTCCGCAGCGCTGCAGAGGAAGGTCTGGCTAGTATACACAGCATTCTGAATAGGAGTAAAATGTGCAGACAGAACAACGGTGCCTCTTCAAAATAGCCTCAGGAAAGAACTTGTTTTGGTGGAACGTGTGTACGTTCAAAAGTTGTTTTGGTCGTGCAACAGAAAACTCAGATTGGACAGATAGTCTAGCTAGCTGTCTGGATTTACCCTGCAGAGATCTGAGGAGCAGTTAACCATAGTCTTTATAAATCCACCAGAGTTTAGAACGCCAACACAAAGAAAGAGGAAGGGGACGGACATCCGGCCGAAAAGACGGACATAAGGCGAAATTTCCGGCGGAAACCTAGCAATCCCGGAAGTGGAAGGAAGTGGATATAGGTGTGAAAGCACCCTGAGAGTTCACTATTTTAACCTCCAGACCGTTTTTTATTGTGATATTCAATATCTTGGGAGTTACATTTTGTTACTTTTGTTATTATCGTTACTACCAACATTAGTATTACTAGTATTGTACTACCACTACTACTTCCTTCTGTTAGAGAAAGACTAATACCACTACATTTATTTCCTCTACTGCTTTTCAACTACTGTGTGTGTTGCACAAATACTTTTTTATTTCTTCTGCTGTGATGTGTAACAGACTGACCTGAGTGTGTGTGTCTGCTGTGTGTCTGTAGTCCTGGCCATGCATGAGAACGTCCTGAAGTGTCCCACTCCTGGCTGCACAGGCCAGGGCCATGTCAACAGTAACCGCAACACACACCGCAGGTTCATAACACACACACACACACACACACACACACACACACACACACACACACACAATATGTGTCTGTGTTTTATACAAGAAGAAGGGACTTGTGAAAAAGTTAAAGTTTGTATTTGAGTTTAGAGATTATTATTATTGTTCTAACACAAATCTATGTATAATGCCATAGACATCAATGTTATATCCTATAAAGTCTGTGATTTGGCAGAGTTTCCGTTTTTAATAATAATCTAAACATAGTTAATGAGTCCTTTGGAGTCCAATTCTGAAATATTTGGAATGGAAAGGATCAAAAATGAAGATTGCGTATTTGCAAAATAGTGAGTGGAGAAAAAAAAGTGAAAAATGAGTGAAAGCCCAAGGGGAACCAATCTCATCTAATAATACTAACACATACTTACACTGTCTGTAGAACAAACTCCTGTCTGCGTAAATGTCTACCTATTCATGAGGGTTTTGTAAATGAAATGCAAACATTTGGATATGTTTCTCCTGTCAGTCTGTCCGGCTGCCCCATCGCAGCAGCCACTAAGCTGAACAAGAGCCAGGACAAGCAGGTACATTTACAGGCTTCAGCCAGCGAACCCTCTTCCAACTCGGACAGAGTGCTCAGGTGAGACATGGCAGCTAACTACTCACTATTTGAAATGCATGGATGAATACAACCATGTCCACGTCACTGTAGGGATAAAGCGTAACTACTGGCTCTTCCTCCAGGCCCATGTGTTTTGTGAAACAGCTGGAGATCCCTCAGTACGGCAGCTACGGGCCCAACACAGTGACCACCACGCCTCGAGCTAACCTGGCCAAGGAGCTGGAGAAATACTCCAAGGTGTCTTTTGACTATGCAAGCTTTGACGTCCAGGTGTTTGGAAAGCGTATGCTCATTCCAAAGACACCCGGCAGCACTGAAACATCACCCAAAGCCTTCAAATGTAAGAGCCACACACCTCGCCTCCAGCCTTTCGCTTCTATACTGGAGATTGACATGCCATGTGTTCAAATGCTACATGAAGTGTAACTCTGAGAAAGCAGGTTATAGATCAACTTGTAGAAGCTAACACAACTTTGTTCTCCAGGCAACATGCAAAATGATATCCACGTATCTCCGTCCTACTCTTCTTCATCTTTGTTGTTGGAATGGATTGATTAAGTCCTGGGCGTGTTTCTATCGTTGTCTCCGCAGTCTTTATCAAGATGAAAACAGGCATTTATACAAAGGCTAACTATAAAAAAGGAGACTATAAACAACAAAAGGTAGAGGGCACTCTGACACCCTAAAAGTTTTAACGACGAAAAAAACAGTTGAACGACCACATTGCGAGGTGAAAACATCAGAGATGAAGCGGACTGATGAGCAGACCTAAACACAATCTGCGGATTTTTCAGCGGTGATCCAGAATGCTTGGTGTGGAGATGTGTTAACATTCTGAGTAGTATTAAGAAAAAATAGAAACTATCTGCGGAACTCTGCGCCGACAGATACCGTGTGGCCCTGCTGATGAGGCGTTCAGGCCACGGAGATTGGAAACGATCCTCTTGGATCTTATAAAATATGTGGATATTCCTCAGATTTTGTAAACAACATTGTACCTTAAATGTATTTTAGAATGTCAACAATACTTTTAAAGCTTTTTTTCTGTTAATTGGTATTTACAAATGATCGTAATTTGGGAGCACAAATTAATAATTGTTGTGCATGATTTATTCATTTGAGAGCAGGAATTGGTCATTTGTTTGCATTCATTGTTAATTTGAGTACGCAATTTATTCATCTGTGCACAGAACTTAGTTTTTGTTTTCTCCACCTGCCAAGTGCACACCCAATAATGCAGGATTGATTTGTTACAATGCACAACAACCGCTCCGTGGCGAAACACAAACCTGATATTACTGTAGCTGGTAACTACCAGCATGCAGCAGCAGCTACTGGATGTTAGCCACATTTAGCTAAAACGAGGCACACATACAGTATGATGTTCCAGCTAATTCTTTCTGCTTCAATCCCACACAGCTAAATCATTCCCTAAGGCCCCCTCCCCCAGCCACAGTGTGTCAGGAGGCTTTTCTAAGAGCGCCTCATCCTCCAGTAGTTATGACTATAGCCAAGATGCAGAGGCAGCCCACATGGCAGCAACAGCCATCCTCAACCTGTCCACCCGCTGCTGGGAGAGACCAGACACCATCAGCACCAAGCCCAGGGAGCCCTGCACCAAGGTGCACACACATCCTGTGCACGGCACGCACGCTCATGTTCTCTGATGCTTTGCACACTTTGGGCTCACTGACTGTGTTTCTGAACCCTGTAGGAGTCGGACATCGAAGTGGATGAGAACGGCACCTTGGACCTCAGCATGAAGAAGACCAAGAGGGAGGGTGTGCAGCCTCCAGAGCCTTCATCCTCCTCATCTTCATCTTCTCAACACATGGGAGCCCCCTTGTCTCAGGGCCACACTCTGTCAGAGTGGGAGGGGCCACTGGACTTCACCAAACCAAGTGAAGTCAAAGAGGAAGACCATGCAGAGGTATGTGCCTGCAGGATCCCCTCACTGTGAGCATACGCAGACAGATGGTAATGCTGGACCTGGTTTCTGTTTTCCAGGTGGAATATATGGCTCCCTCATACACCTCATCTGATGGTGAGGAAGAGGACCAGGAGAACCTGGAGGACAGGAAGTACCCCGGTGAAGTCACCACCGGCAGCTTCAAGCTCAAGTTTCAGCCCAAAGACAGCAAAAAAGATATTCTTGCGTAAGTCACAAATTCAAAACATTGTTTTCACTTTTCAGTCCGTAAGATTCGAGTTAGGTTGTTGCGATAACATGTAATTGCAGGCGGGCCTCTGGGACTTCATCTCCCAAAGTTCCTTTCAAAAACGAACAGCGTCGACTGATTGACATCAGTAGATTGGAGCTCTCACCTGCGCGATGCCTTCACCTGCTCCAGTCCACACTGAAAACAGCTAGGAGCTAATGCATCCATGAAGATACGGGCCGTGTGGGGACACGCGCAGCGGCTAGCTAACGTGGCTAACCGCGCTAACACGGTTTACTGTGCTAACGCAGCTAGTGGGATTACTTACCAAGGCTATTGGGGAGGTGTGATGTTTTCCAGTACTGTTACCGTGTTAGCACGGTTAGCATGTAGCGCCAGCAGTCAAACGAGTTAGCCGTTAGCCAGTGCAAGCCCAGCCTGGGTAAACTTAGTGCACTTAGCCAAACGGCGGCTGGCATATATATAACCATAAGACACAAACACCGTACTAGCCACTGAGGCAGAATGTGATATAAACGGAACCGCTTTCCTCTTATTCGCCTCACCCGGGAAGGAAAGGGCTGAAAGTCCCCTCTGACCCGAGTGGGGCGCCCCACATTGCTAGCATTAGCTAACACAACATGGCTAACAGTGCTAACATCTGAACCAACCTGAGCATCAGAAAGTGCAGGGAAGAAAAACTCTTGAGTTCATACAAAATGTACGGCCTTAATTGATAAAATAAAGGGGGTTGTTGTTGGGGGTGCTGCCTTCTCCCGAAGGTAACATTACAGCCGGGTGAGCAGGTCCGGGATGGCAAGTGACGGTAATCGCTGAAGCTTTCTGCGGGCTAGCGGAGATGTCGAAACCGCTGGCGGCGCCATGACTGCTGCTGCTGGCGAAAATGAGAGCCATGCTGCTCTGAGGCTTTATAGGTGGTTTACAGCGTGGCTATTTCCTGAATGTTCTTCTTGAACAGCGACTTCATGGAAAGAGGGTGGTTCATCACATGGAGGACAGACTGGAGTTCAGTTTTTTGTTTATTTTTCTTTGGACTCAAAGTTGAATGGTCTTCTTTCTCTGTCTGTTGGTCCGCCATTGTGAATCAGCAGTAATGAAATGTAGGCGCCCGATTTACGCACCATTTCTTTGCATCTTTCCTGGTCTGAAGTTCCCAATTTCCGAATACAATAAAACGTAGCATAACGTAAAAAACGTCACTAACTGTGCGCTGCTTTTGATTTTAGGGCAGGAAGCTAATTTACGAATCCTACCATGGCCTATGCCAATAGCATTTATTGGCCAGGCGTCCATGCTTAAGCAAGGTAACGTAACCCCATTTGTACAGGTCCTAACCCCTGACCAATCAGCTATCCTAACCTTAACCACTCGAGGTCCAATGCCTAACCCCAACCAATCGAGCTGCTTCGTAGGGCGGGTCTTGGCGTGGCCATAGCAGGATTTGTAGTTGTATTGCAGGCGGGAAAGTTGCCACAGACACTCAGATTGTATTACTTGACAAAGCAGCAAATAAAAGCGCTTTCATCAGTGGGTCATATGCTCACTCACCATTGTTTTAACTCACTTTTTGATAGATAGGAACTAAACAGACAATTAACTAGATGAAAATCTTACAGAATACAATTTTAAAGGGTAACTTGGGTTTTTCTTTTAACCGGGACGCTATTTTCCCATGTTTTTGTGTCTAAGTGATTGATGGGTCCAGTATTAAGCAAGAAACAAGCTGCAATTTCACCTTAGTATATATCGACGACGTTTCATTTATGAGATAGTTCCGGTGCCGCCGGAGGTTCCGCCAGATGTCCCTCATTTACCGCTTTCTTTGTGTTAGCATTCTCAACTCCGGTTGATTCAGGAAACATCATCCGAGCTAGAACCGAAAATCAAATTATATTTATCTTTTATTTGAGGAAAATTCTCATCACACACTCGACAGCCATTTTATTTCCAGAGCTCGCCTCCTTACGAGCACATGTTCTACCAAGTTCCTTCTCGAGGCTTTTTTGCAGAGGCACCGTGGCTCCGTCCAGTGCTTAGCGCTGCCCAAGACGATTGTGATCGGTTTAAAGAAATGACAATAAATCAGAGCACGTTTTTCTCCCATCCTGGAATGTTGTGTGGACTAGCCAGACCTTCCTTCGCAGCGCTGTGGAGGAAGGTCTGGCAATGCGAAACTAATGTAACGTAAATGTTCACCTGCTGCTGACAGGCTCACATTATTATTCTAAGTGTCTGACAACATCAAGGAAAGGATCTCTACAGAGATAGACCTTTTTGTTAAAGAGTAAGATCCTTTTTGTTTAACATGAAACAGTCCCAAAATCCCCATCACCAAACCCACCAGACTCCATGTAAATAATCAGTACTTTTATCATCGTAAAACACATTTCATTCAAAGTGGACAGAAACAAAATCAGAATCAGAAGCCATCTTGGTTTGTCTTTCCACTGTTCCAACAATCACCACTCTGGTTTGGTTGAAATAAACCCTTAATTCACCCATTTACATGTGGAAATATATTGGCTCTATACACGCTAAAAGTATTGATTACTTACATGGAGTCTGGTGGGTTTGGTGATGGGGATTTCTTTTAATAAGATAAGCTAGGATAGACTTTATTGATATATATATATAGTAGGAATAGAAAAATAAGAAAGAGTGTAAACTAGTAAATTAGTAATAAGAACACTATATACACCTCTTTTGTAAACAGATGAGTAAGCATATATACAGATATACAGATGAATAAGAAATGGCATATTGCACAGGTCACAGTGTGAGGTGACACTGAGTAATATTAAATAACTATACATAGTGCAGTGTAAACAAATCTTACTCTTTAACAAAAAGGTCTATCTCTGTAGGGATCCTTTCCATAATGTTGTCAGACACTTAGAATAATAATCGGAGCCTGTCAGTGACAAAAACAGCACTTTTAGTGGATGCTAACTGACGCTAAACATTTGTCCTATAGGGTTACATTACAGCCCGGTTCACTGCTGCTGGTTACAGTTCTCACTCAATACTGGACACATTTCAAAGATTGATCAGTCACTAATACACCAATGCATGGGTAAATGGGGTCCCGGTTTTAAAAAAAAAGAACTTACCCTTTAATTGTAGCTTATTTTAACTGACCCCAATAAAATACTTTCTTAGTTTTGATGTCAGTATAAACAAAGGCAGACGGACTGATCTGTGATTGTGTGTTCTGGCTCTAGATGTCCCACCCCAGGCTGTGATGGCAGTGGACACATTACCGGCAACTATGCATCACATCGAAGGTAAGACCTGCACTCTGACCTGGAAATGATAAGCAAAATATGTTTGCTTTACAAATCTATGGTGTGCTGTACTAACAGATTTGTTGATTCTGACTGGAATCATTTCATAAGGAATGAGGAGTGATTGGTACATTTAATCACATTTTTCCAGTTTGACGATTTGTTTGTGGAAATGCTGGAAAAACTACTACTAAACATATTTCCTGAAAGACTCAACAAATCTGATAGCAGCCTGTGGAAATGTAGATAAGCATGACACAGAGCTTGAATTGGACCAGTACTCACCGGTACGTTTCTGTCCAACTGAGTACCACTACTACTTCTAATCAATGTAGGTACTGTAGTTAGGTAGATGTGTTACTGTAAGTGTTAGAATAAAATAGGTCCCTTTTCTGCTCAAACAAGCCACAAGGAGGCCAACTGTGCAGCTGTGTTAAGTACAATATGTTGGAAGTTGGAAAGCTGGTGGATAAGAGCACAGATTGGCAAACATCGTGGCCTGTACAGAGGCTGGCCGTTTTTCATTTATGCACATGATTTACTACTTGTATTTCATTATTATAAAATATTCAATCAGTCAAATGAATAATGAGTGCACTTACTCATGCCCACACATACTGCATGTACATGATTTAATGGCTGTGAGTAGATTACACTTTAAGCACTGGCATGACAGGCTGCTCTCTTCTGTTCATTCATCAGTATGTATTTGGCACAAGTCTTTTCTAGGCCCAGTTCAGACCAAAGATTTGCGACGAGACGATCCCATTTTAAAACGTTGCAGGAAAGGTTTCAGCGGTCCGAACCGAAACGGCCCGTCTCAGCTCGACTCAAACAGCTGATGGTGTGGCTGCGACTCGGCTGGTCGAGTCTCCAGAGGCTGGTTTTACAACATAAGAGACGTCTCCCTTTTCAACAGCCAATAGAGAAGTCAGCTGGCCAAGTCTACAGAGGCTGGTTTTAGAACGTAAGAGATGTCTCCTGTTTCAACAGCCAATAGAGAAGTCAGTTGGCTGAGTCTCCAGAGGCTGGTTTTAGAACGTAAGAGACGTCTCCTGTTTCAACAGCCAATCGAGAAATCAGCTAATCGAGTCTCCAGAGGCTGGTTTTAGAATGTAAGAGATGTCTCCTGTTTCAACAGCCAATAGAGAAGTCAGCTGGTCGAGTCTCCAGAGGCTGGTTTTAGAACGTAAGAGACGTCACCTGTTTCAACAGCCAATAGAGAAGTCAGCGGGTCGAGTCTCCAGAGGCTGGTTTTAGAACGTAAGAGACGTCACCTGTTTCAACAGCCAATAGAGAAGTCAGCTGGTCGAATCTCCAGAGGCTGGTTTTAGAACGTAAGAGACGTCACCTGTTTCAACAGCCAATAGAGAAGTCAGCTGGTCGAATCTCCAGAGGCTGGTTTTAGAACATAAGAGACGTCTCCTGTTTCAACAGCCAATAGAGAAGTCAGCTGGTCGAGTCTCCAGAGGCTGGTTTTACAACGTAAGAGACGTCACCTGTTTCAACAGTCAATAGAGAAGTCAGCTGGTCGAGTCAGCTACAAACTATAGAAATAAAAGGATCCAGAATTCTATTTCATTTTATTTCTATGTTACAAACGCTTAACTGGTGGAAATGGCAGCGTCAACGAGCGCCGTGAGCACGGTATGTGGTTGAGCCAGCTAGAGAGTGACTGAAGAGAGCGAGCAGCGGTGAAGAAATGAAACGTTGTTTTCTCTGTTTCATCTCTACTAGAAATGCAGCTGTAGCAAATATCTTGCTATCACTAGTCTATATCCACGACCTTCTACTTCCGGGATTGCTCCTTTGCTGGCGGAAATTTTGCCGTATGTCTTTTTTTTTCAACCGGATATCCATCACCTTCGTCTGTCTTTGTGTTGGCGTTCTAAACTGCGGTGGATTTATGAGGGCTATGGTTAATTGCTACTCAGACTATCTGTCTAATCTGAGTTTTCTGTTGCACGACTAAAACAACTTCTGAACGTACACATGTTCCACCAAAACAAGTTCCTTCCCGAGGCTATTTTACAGCACTTAGCACCGTCTAAGACGATTGTGATTGGTTTAAAGAAATGCCAATAAACCAGAGGACGGTTTTCTCCTATAACGGAATGCTGTGTGGACTAGCCAGACCTTCCTCCGCAGTCCAGTGGAGGAAGGTCTGGCAAAGTGCGACTACACTGTCACTATCCTCATTCATATTTTAAGACGCTACAAATGATATCCAGCTACAAAATAGCCTGAAAAGTCTGAAGTTAGAACGGAAGTAGAGAGAGTTGTTGCTATGGAGATGATACACCGTCTTGTCACGTCTTATTGGTGTAAACTGGCAGCTCTCAGAACGCTGTAGACCGGAAACGTGCAACTTTCAAGTGGTCTCTTCGAGAATCTTTGGTCTGAATTGGTCTTTACGAGTTGGAGGAACTTCACCGCAGTTCTTTTAAAAAAGAGCAAAACTATTTTCAGATGATTTGATATGACCCATCCACTCCATTCAAATGTGGCCTCTTCAGTTCTAATGTCAGCACCTTCAACACCTAGAGAAGGAACATGACAGACACACACACACACACACACACACACACACACACACACACACACACACACACACACACACTGGTGCATTTCACTATCTTTGTGGGGACCCGTCATTGACATAATGCATTCCCTAGCCCCTTACCCTAACCTTAACCATCACAACTAAATGCCTAACCTTAACCCTTACCCTAACCTAATTCTAACCCTAATTTGTGGGATCCAGCATTTTGGCCCCACAAAGCTGTCCGGACCCCACAAGTATACTGTATTCCTGGACCCCACGAATATAGTTAAACAAGAACACACACACACACGCACGCACGCACACGCACGCACGCACACACACACACACACACACACACACACACACACACACCCAGCTCCTCCACTCCGTTAGAGATCAGATACTAAAGTGACTGGTGTCCTCTCTGTGTGTGTCCTGGCTCTGTAGTTCAGTTCAGGTTCTGGCAGTTCTCTTTCCTTCACTCATACTCAGACATCCTGTTCTCAGTCTGGTTTTCTGACGTTCTCTCTCTAACCTATCTTCCAGTCTGTCAGGCTGTCCTCTTGCTGATAAATCACTTCGGACCCTCATGGCTGCCCACACAGCTGAACTAAAGTATGTCTGCTTTCTCCTGTCTCTCACCTCCAACATGTTCACTGAACACTCAGTCTGCAGCTACACCTCTGTCCCTGCTCTCCTTGTAACACTCATATTAAAAATAGTCAAAGGCAATCATAATTAAGTCCAATATTGAAAAATCAAAACCAAAAAACAATGAGCCCTAACTATTTAGTGAGAAAAAGCAGTCTGCTCCTAGTATAAGCATGTGGGCTGATGGAGCGTCTGTGTGTGTCTCAGGTGTCCCACTCCAGGTTGTGATGGATCAGGCCACATCACAGGAAACTACGCTTCACATAGAAGGTAGGAGCTCTTCTGCTGTTTCTGCCTGCTGCTGCACCATCGCTCGCTCTGTAGTACAGGCGGACACTGTGATTGGTCCTCTCTGTTCCTCTCTGCCAGTCTGTCCGGATGCCCTCGAGCCAAGAAGAGCGGGGTCAAATCCACCCCCACCAAGGACGACAAAGAAGACTCTGAGCTGCTGAGGTGAGCGACGTTATCTCCTGACCGCCAAGCTACGCTAACGTTAGCCAGCCGCTTCAGCACGGCTGCCGCAAGATCAGGGCTAGGAGCAAACAACTTGCTCACTTTTTCAATTAAAGCTTACTTTGCATCATTTTATTAGATGTATGGAATATGAAACGTCAATGATAGCTTTGATCTGATAGATGAAATGTTAGGAGGTGAAATTCAGTCAAACGTAAATGGGAGAGTAATTTGAATGAACTCAGGGATGGAACTGAGGGTAATAGTCGTTTATAATTATAATTGTAAAACTGAAACACCAAATGTGGATTGATGTGCTGGTCTTGTGCCAGCCTCTTGCCAGCTTCCATCTCACCGTCCCATGGTGCTTTGTGCCTGTGTCCAGGTGTCCAGTTCCCGGCTGTGACAGTCTGGGCCACATCAGCGGGAAGTACGCCACGCACCGCAGTGCCTACGGCTGTCCGCTGGCAGCCCGCCGGCAGAAGGAAGGTCTCCTTAATGGCACTCCCTTCTCCTGGAAGGCCTTCAAGAATGAGGGCCCGACGTGCCCGACGCCGGGCTGCGATGGCTCGGGCCACGCTAACGGCAGCTTCCTGACACACCGCAGGTGTCCTGACTCACACGCAGCTTACACTTTATGCCTACAGTTTTAGTCGTCCACTAACTGTGTCCACTATTTTCTACCACTACAGACAAAAATGCTACTACGTTTATATGCTGTTAGAATGTTAAGAGCTCTATATCTGATCAGCTGCTCCTCTCAGCCTGTCAGGTTGCCCCAGAGCGTCGGCCAACAAGAAGAGAGCCAAATTCCCCGGAGACGAGTATATAACTGCCAAGTTCCGAGCCAGTGACGGTAAGAGACGGTCCTTTCAACCTCTGCCTAATAGCGTGTCCCCCCCAAACGATTACTGTTACTACTAACTCTAAGACACGGAGACATCAAAACATCAAATGTTCCTCGCGTCCGAATGTTAACATGCACAGACTCAGAGACAGGAGCCCAGATGTTATGATCTCCAATGTTTAAAACGTAGCACCGCTCTGGGCCTGGAATGGAAATGCATGGGGTGGCTAGGGTTGACTAGTTGTCTTGCTATTCTGTTTGCTCACTGCGTGTCTCTCACTCAGTTCTGGACAACGACGAGGACATCAAGCAGCTCAACCAGGAGATCAACGAGCTGAGCGAGTCCAACTCCGAGATGGAGGCCGACGTGATGAACCTGCACACTCAGGTGAGATCAGACACCCGATGCGTTTTGGAAAGTGGCGTAACATCCGGCAGACGCCGCCATGTGATTGGAGCCTGTAGCCTGAACTGGATCAGCTTCATGGATGCATTAGTAGAGTTTTGTGTCTGCCCCTGCTTCAGATCTCTTCGATGGAGAAGAACCTGCAGAGCATGGAGGAGGAGAACCAACATATCGAGGAGAGGAATGAGGCGTTGTTCCTGGAGCTGTCGGGCCTGAGTCAGGCCCTGATCCGCAGCCTGGCCAACATCCGCCTGCCCGCCATGGTCAGTACAAACAAGATCTTTTAACCCTTGTGTTTGTCTTCCCGTCGACCATGCAACTTTTTGCGTTTCTGGGCCAAAATTTCCAAAATTGTCACTTTCTTTCTGCGCGTTTTAATGTTGTTTTGTGTTTTTTCGGCCCACATTTTGGAACCTTTCTCCGACACTTCTCTAGTCACTTTTTCAATGAAAGTAGTGAGTGATCATTCATTTATTTGTAAAGAGCGCTGTAGGGAACCATCCACGTTACCTTTTTATGATAATTTGGTTGAAAGAAAAACCCACACTTCTGATATAAATTTAGAAACTTTTTGAAAATGGGTCAAATTTAACCTGAGGACAGCTAGATGGATGAAATAATTCCCTCCAACGCATAGGATAATCCATTTTCTTAATCCGTTCATTAAAAAAATAGTTTTTTTTTTAAATCTTTATTTTTGAACTTGTGTGTGTTCAGCAGGAGCCGCTGTCAGAGCAGAACTTGGACAGCTACGTGGAAACCCTGACCCACATGTTCACCAATAAAGACTGCACCCAGAACCCGGACAACCGGGCTCTGCTGGAGTCCATCAACCAGGCGGTGAAGGGCATCGAGGTGTGACAGACGGGAGGAACACAGGGCGTCGCCGTGACATCAATCTTTCTTTCCGAAACCCCTTTAGATACTGTATGTAATTCATTCTTCTCATTTGGAACTCTGTCATCCGTTCTATGCATTAGTTTGCCGTTTGCATGTATCTTTACGATGGTATGAGCGTGGAACAGGTTAGGGCGTGGACGCAAAGTGTGCTAGCACTATGGAATCAAACAGTTACTGTGGGCGAGGTATCCACAGAACAAAGTCAGGATGCAGTATAGAGTCTGAGTTAGTTAGTGAACACACCCCGTCTCCACTCCACAATAATGTTGATAGTATTCTATATGAGCATAGTGATGTTGCACCTCCAGGGACTAGTTTATAGATTCATTGTTACTATTGCTGTGTTACTATTTAAGTCCTTTGCAAATGTTGGTTTAATAACGTATTCATTCATGTCTGCTGTATTATTTTTTTATGTTGACCTATTTATGACTCATTATCTATTTATTCTTTTAAGTTATTTAAAAAAAGAAAATGCTACCTGAGAAGATTTTAAATGGAAACAAAGAGAAGGAAATCATTTCCTCTGCATTGTTGAACAAAGAGGAAATATTTTAAGATATCAACTATGAATTGTTTTTATATATCTTATTATTTATTTAAAATACTGGGATCTTTTTAAGTGCAAATATTTTGTAACTGAAAGTTTTTTAATAATTTTCTAAAGATGTTTTTTTTTTTTTTTTTTTTTTTTTCGGTGCTTCTGTTTATATGATTTCCCCTTTTTTATTTTCACAAACTATTTTTGAGTACATTGCAATACACCGGGAATATTGAGCTGCACATATTTGGTATTTATTTGGTGATGAAGAAAAAAAAAAAAAAAAAAAAAAGTGATTGTGAATATTTATTTTGTATTGTCTCTGTGTTAATTATGGCTGTGTCTGGATAAGTCTTTAAGTTGCTCTTAAAATAAAGGTTAACCCACAGTGAAGGAGGACTGGACTCAAACTTTTATACACTGTTGCTTTTAGATGGAGGACTGTCAGATACAACTCTCGCTCTTGTTCAGGGGCCATTTGCATTGTTGCTTTGGGGAAAACCCCCCCCCCCCAAAAAAAAGTCCCTAAAAGGTCAGAGTGATCAAGCCTTTCATACTTTTGTGTATATATATATATATATATATATATATATATATATATATATATATATATATATATATATATACACACTTCATACTTTGTTTAAATACCAACACTATAAGAGAAGAAGCAGGAGATGCCATTAAGCCCACACCACTACGCAGGAAAATCAAGCGCTGCTAACAGGAATGGTCATGAAAGTGACCACATTCTCTCATGACGGTGGTCGACATGATAGCTGAAGTTGGGCTTCTCACATATGTTATTATATATACATAATACTTTTGTCCAGATTAGGTCACACATTTTTACCCATCTACTTTTCACACTTTTTCACGTGGATTTGGGAGGCTCCAGCCCAGATGTTTGTGCTCAATCCCTCCAATTTGGTGCCACTGATCAGTGTGTGCTGTATCAGTCTCCCAGCAGCTTGGTGCTGATGGAAATAATCACAAGTAGCCTACTAATGATGCATTCACACACTGCTCTCCCCTACAAGTTTGTGCATTAGGAAAAGTTATAAAAAGTATTGTATCAATTAGAGATGTTCCTCTGGAATCCAATACCACGATCTAATTGATCGTGGTATTGGATAGCACCGATCCAATACCACGTAATAAAGCCCTAAAGAAAATCTACGTTAAAGTAGGTTATTTATGCTCTTTTTCCGTTATAACTGACTGTCAAACTGCATAATAAAAGAAAGTTAGTATAAAGTGGGAGCCAATCTGACAAGATAGAAATAATATCACATCCATACAGGGATAGTTGTTAAAACATAATAAAACATGACACACTGGTATCGGATCGGTATCGGCCGATACGCAAGTTCAGGTATCAGAATCGGGAAGCAAAAAATGGTATCGGACCATCTCTAGTATCAATATCGCTGATTCTTCCCTGCTATTACACTATAAGACTGTATATTAAAAAAGGTGGACGGCTCCCCAAATGTGAAGCCAAAACATCTGGATGGCCCACTGGCGGCTGGCTGCCCTCCATGTTAGCAGAGATGGAATATGGGCCAAACTAAAAGATAAAAGTATACGTTTGTTAAATACAGTCTGTGATTTACATGATATGGACCACCACTTCGGATCTTCATCACAGTGGGCTTTCACAGAGGAATATCCATACAGTGTGCACATAAAGGCCTGTCTGGGTCTGTCATACTGGAGGTGGTGATCCATTTTTTTTCTGTTCATCAAAGGCTTCAAAGACCCTATCGCCGTTCATCATCACTTTATTTGCTCATTGTACTTAACAGACAGGAGTTTCAGGTAACCATGTAACTAGTCAAAACACAAACGGTGAAACAATGTCATTGAATCATTTTAATGGTTAAAAAAATACTTCTTTGCGCAAAGAGACAACAATAGGTCCTTGTTTGCTGAGGAAACAAGGGACCAAAACAATGATGGCTACCACATGATGACGACAGGTGGAGCAAGATAAGATGAGGTAAATGTTTTTGAGGAAAGAAAACCAAAACAAAAAGGCACAATTTACAATTAACCATGCCCCAAATTCACATAATATTAATAATAACACCAACAACAATAATAATAATAATAATAATAATAATAATAATATATAAGTACAGCTAAAAAAAAAAATCTGAAAATCTGCAACAACAAAAATACAGACTGATTATATTATACAAGGCAAATCTTGCCGTCAGGCTCCTCCTGTATGCTCTCTGGAGCTCCCCCGCCCCCCCAGTCCTGCTGCTGACACTGTACACAGATGAACATACTATCTGACCACCAGACAGGACACACACAGTTTGGAGGGCCCAATGCAATCGTCATGGCAGAAGGCACCGCAGCCTTGGCACATGATCATGGCTTTGAGGCGGCACGAGCACTTGAGCGCCACCTCCTCAGCCGTACTGTCAGTAAAGGCCTGGATGCTGAGCGTGGTCTGGCTGGAGGCCAGGCGGGGGCGCAGCTGAAGCACGCTGTCCGCCATGCTGCGGGAGAAACCGCCGTTGTCCAACACGGACACGTTGGCCGTGTAGCTTACTCCTCCGACGGAACCGTGCTTGGGGAGCTTCCCGTACAGCTGGAAGGGAAGGGCCGAGGCAGAGGGGGAGGGAGAGCCAGCCGAGTAGCTGGCTTTGCCATGCTCTTTCTTTGCCATCCTGGCAAAAGTCATCTCCATGTTGAGGAGTCCCTCCATGGCCCCTCCGCTCAGGTAGCCGTCCATACAGCTCCCGGGCTCCTTTTTGGTAACGCTCATGGGTTTAATGGGGGACGATTTGGCGAGAGCCTGGCAGGGGGCCCGCACACCGGCTTCATTCTTTACAGTGGGTGCAGGAGACAGCTGCAGTTGGTGAGAGGGGGGGAGCTGGGACTGCGGGGGCCGCCAGTTGATCTTACTCGTAGGCACAGCCTCTGCAGGACAGGGGTCTGCGTGGGGAGGAGAGGGACCATTAGGCATGGTCCGGTGGGCTGGCTGGGGCCTGTCTGGAGTGACCCCCTGTGAGGGCTGAGGACCATGGGAGTCTTTCGGAACTGCACACTCCCCAGTGGTCTGGGGGCTAAGGTCTGGCTTACTTCTGGAGGACAAGGAACTGGAGGAGGATGAGGAGGGCGGCAGAGAAGTGATGACCGGGACAGCCCCGGGGGCCTGCTGACACGGATACTGCACCGATGCAGCGGGGGCCTCCATCAGACACGAGACCGGGCAACCGGTCGGAGACTTGTTGTGGATCAGTTCTGGGCTGGGAGACTGGGCGGAGGCCTCAGGCCTGGCGCGAGGCCCTGAGGTCCTTGCCACCGGCAGTCTGGGGTGGGGTCCTGGCAATCGGCTGATCTCCAGCCTGTTGGCAGAGTGGGGGGGTAGAACCTTCTCCAGGGGCAGGCTGCCCTGCAGTAGCTGAGTGACCAAAGGGTTGTTGGCCTCCACACTGGACACTGGTCTGGCTGAGCTGGCCAGCCTCTTGGAGGCAGCTGCAGCAGTGGGGGGAGTGACACAGGGCTTTAAACCTCCACCAGACTCATCTTCAGGAGAGCCCTGTCTGGAGACTCTACAGTCATCCCCAGGCTCCATTTTGACCACCACGTTGGTGTCCCTGAGCCCCTGTGGATGGGCTATGGGGAGAGGCTGGCCGTCCTGGTGGTGCGGAGGGTGGAGCATGCCGTTGGGGAAGCAAGGCTGAATGACCGTGTGACCCTGGCGGCTGGACACGTGGGCCTGGATGACTGGCTGCTGGTTCTGAATAGGGGGGCTGCAGATGACCAGCTGGCCGTTTCTCTGGATGCTCAGCTGGGGACACCAGTCGTGGTCAGGCTGCTGCTGCTGCTCATCCTCCTGGATGTCATTCTCACAGTCCGAAGCCGTTTCCGTGGAGTCGCTGTGTGTCCCAGCCTCGTCGTCTTTCTCCTCACCGGAGGAGTCCGCCCGTTGGCGAGAGGACGCGCCCGTTTTCCTTCTCTCCGCCGCTGAGACGGACAAGACCTCCTGGGGTTCCACGTGGTGGGAGCCGTGCTGGATTACGCCACCGAGTCCCGCCTCCTTCCCTTGTACCTGCTCTTTGGGCTGACAGGAGCTGGCCAGCGTCTGAATAACATCCACACCCTGAGCCCCGAACCTAGGAACCGAATCTGGGATGGAGGTTGGGGCGAGTGAGGGCTTTTCGCAACCCTGGTCAGCCATGTCTGAGGGGGCGGCAGCAGCCTCGGGCACCTCGGGCTTTGGCGAGGGCGAGTTGGCTGCCCTGTCTGTGAACCCATTCGAGGAGCTCTGGACACATGTTGCTTCCACTTCTTCTTCAGCCTCTGGCTCCCCGGCTGCCTCTTCTCGAGGAGGGCTTGGGGTCTGTGGGGGTTCAAAGGACATGGAGGTTGAGGTGGTGGACAGGGAAGGAGATGGTTGGGGCGTGGGTTCTACATTGAGAAGCTGTAGTTGTGTTCCAGACGAATTAGCGCTTGAAGACGCTCCCTGCTCCTCCATCCCTCCACCTCTCCTTCTTCCTCCTCCTCCTCCTCCTCCTCCTCCTCCGGGCTCGATGGGTCCTGGGTGCTCTCGCGCTCGTCGTCCATTGCTGCTATCCGGTAGCCCAGCAGCAGGCCGCAGCCTGACCCCGTCCGGCCCTGACCCCTCGCCAGTGGCTGCAACAGCAGCAGCGGCCTCGCGTTGGGCCCGGGCTTGCTGGGCACGGGCTTTGATGTCCGCCAGGGTGCGCGCGCCCCCCGTCCCCGACCGCCGCGAGCCCTCGCCGGGGGGCACGATGCGGGGGCAGATCTGATAGGTGGGGTGGCCTTTGACCCAGGGGGGTTTGATTCTGGACAGTTGAATCTGGGACAGAGACACAAGGACAGGAGTCAAACGTTACCTGCACAACAACTCCTAGACAACAGCTCATCACTAAACAAGGATTAGGGTTAGGCAAAGGCAAATTATTCGTGCGCGCACAAAGTCTTACCCTGATAGGCGGCACCTTGGGCTCCTCGGTTGTCGGCTGCGGCTTTTCCGAACGGACACTGTCAATTGTGGTACGAAAGGACTGACGGTCGTCAAGCCGCGGCCTCTTTTCGGGGAAACTGGAGAAGGCCTGAGTCTCATCGGGCCTTCTCTTCTGCTCCTTGGGCTGAGCACTGGGTACAGGGGTGGCGGTTGGGCTGGCTGAGGGGCTACTCTCACGGCTGCTGGTGGCAGTGCCGCCCGTGATGGAGGTGACCACGGACGCAGTGTCATCCAAGGGATCGGCAGCAACCGCGGCACTGGAGGACGCTGAGGAGGACGAAGAAGAGTCCAGGCCTGCGGCAAACGCTCCCTGCCTATCAGAGGGTGAGGAGGGTGAGGAGACAGGTGAGGAGGCAGAGGAAGAAGAAGAGGAGGAGGAGGAGGAGGAAGAGGAAGGTGAGGAGGTGGAAGCCAGTACAGGTGCAGCCTCCTCTGGGAGAAGGCGGGCCGCAGCTTCGGGCTCTTCGTTGGCGCTGGTGGAGGCTGGGCTAGGACTGGGACTGGGAGTGGGCGTAGGTGTGGGCGTAGGAGTGGGAGTGGAGGCTGGCAATGTGACTGGCTCTGGAGTGGGAGAGGGCTCTGGCTGTACGGCGGCACTCTCAGCTGGGAGCTCCACGCCACACTCAGACTGCAGTACCACCTCATCTTGAACGACCGTGTTGTCAGACATAGGCGAGCCAACGGAAACCGCCGGGATGTCCAGCGCAGCTCTGGCCTCAGCTGCTTCTGCGGGCTGCATGGCTGGAGGAGTGGCCTTGCAGAGGGTCCGGCGGGCCCTTCTGCGCAGGTCAGCCCTCGTGCGTCTCCTCATCCTGCCGTCTCTCCTCCGCCGGCCAACACTGCGTCTCTTGGGGGCACCAGTTGCCACCACAGCCACATCGCTGTCAAGCACACTGGCTGCAACTTCACTGGCTTCAGACATGGTAAGCTTTAGGGACTCCTCTTGTGTCAGGCCAGACCTAAAAAAAATAAAAAAAGAAGGTACACAAACTACGTTTTAGCACATTGTGGACACACTGACATTGGTTGGCATATCACAGCGGCCTTGACTGATGTAGGTCATGCTCGAGTTGTCTAAACTGCATGGAGGACAGCAAAAGAGATGGAAAGAAATGGCTTGAAACATGCCGTCAAAAATAAATATCTACATCCAGCTTTTCTAAATAATACTTTTGATACTTGCTGTCAGAATGTTCAGTCAACTAATAAATGTTAACAATATACTAACTTGAAAAAAAAAAGAGAACCACCCCAGATATGACAGAAAACAAATATGGCTGTTGTTGTGAACAGTGAATTCAGATGAAATGGGTTGGCTCTTACTTTTGCCCATGGTATTCTTCAAAAAACTTTTCCTTCCACGCCTCTACCTTCTTTTCTTTCTCCATTTCCTGCCGGAAACGCACCTGCATCTCGTGGGTGAACTCACCTAAATGTGCCAAACACATATAAAAAGGTTTAAAAGAGTAGCTCCACAGCTGAACTTTTTGAAGCATATAACCAGTGTAATTTTGGTATAAACTGACTTAGCGGCCCCTTCACTTGTCAAAATAAGCAGCTGGTGTCAGTAATGTTCCAGGACAGTGCTACCATCAGAATGACCACAGGACATTCCCTAAATCAGGTCCTTGAAAAGGACTGATTCGCCAAAATTAAGTGTATTGATTGCTGGAGCACGTGGCTGCCTTTTGACATGATTTTTTTTCTGCTGGCATTTATGATTTCTTCACCTTCTTCATACCAACCTTATGGTTACTTTTTGTTTCTGCTATCACACGCTCCTTCCCCCCAGTCTCATCTCACGTGAATATTTAAGCCTGGCAGACGTCTCCGTAAAATGTGGCAGCTCGTCCATGATTGACCAATCACTTACCCTCCGCCAGCCTCTCTTTCCAGCTCTGGGAGGCATGGGTGAAGAACTCATTGTTGAGAGCAGAGCTACTCAGTCTGGCCATACCATCTGGTCCAATCTTGAAGAGAGAGGACATAACGCACAAATAGCATTAAAACAATATTACACCTGAGGAACAGTGGCCAATGCCTCACATTGAACCTAGAAATGACAAAACACAGCGTGTCTGTATGTGTGTGCATCTGAACTCGGCGTCCCAAAAGTTAAATTCAAAAAGACAAAAAAAAAAAACCACTAGGCTAGCATACTGCAACCTGCCCTAAATGCCACACTAGTTCAGTTTGTTGTATGTCCAATTGACTGACTACTGAAATTTGTGCAGCACACAATTTGTAACAACCTGTAAGTAATGTACACGGTTCTTTTGTCGTTGCCCGTCTAGTCGGTGCACTGTCCAACTATTGACGGATTGTAACTCAGCATTCTGTCAACACTAAAAAAAGACTAATGTAATCTGTCCATCACACATCAAAAAGGTTCTGACCAGTTAGAGCAGTGGTTCATGTTTGGGCCTTTTTCTCTTTTAATTAACAGCAATTAATACCTTCTTAGTAGGGCTGTAATGGTAAACTAAAAATCACGGTTCTGTATGCAACACGTTTTGGGGTCATCGTTGGTTGGTTTTCGGTACAGCATGGAAAATAAAAAATTGCCACAAATGCTAATGTCAGTAACGCTCCATCATAACCAAGAACTGAACCCTGGGTGTGGTGGAATTTCCAGCTTATGAACTTATGCTATGTAAATTGAGACAATGGTACCTAGGTGTCACTCAGGTCAGTGTCCAACATAACCTCATAACCTTTCCAGGCAGAGGAGTTGTTCAACTCTGTGCCTCCGTAGATGACGGGAGACGTAGCAGCTGTATGATAAGTAGTAAACCCACAACACATTTTGTCTGTGCTGAGATATTTGGGCGCCCTCAATATATTTATTTACCTTAAAAAGGTTCAGCTAAAGTTAACGCCTCCAGCATGAGTTTACATACACTTCCAGTAAGACAGGAACTTCAGAAGTTCAGCAGCAACCACACTGTACTGTGTGATCCTAAACTCCTCTCAATTGAGAATTCATTAAATGCTTCTGTGTAATTCGTCACAGTCTCCCGAACCTTCTTTGTGTATGTGGAAGGAGCTGTGCTGTTCCTGAGTTTTTCCGTTAACACTGGGGGGGGGGGGGGGGGTCTGCCACACACCAGCCGAGCAGAAGAGGAGATATAATGATCAATGGCCACTGAAACTCGAATGGACACACTAAGAATGGAGTGGTCAACAGTGCTGAAAGCTGCACTGAAGATCAAGCAGCAAACAGAACTGAACATTCACTTCACTAATCTTTCGATTGTGCTAACAATGCTTAAGATTTTTCTTATTTGCAGTCAATCAAAATGGAAAAATATACAGTTCTCGCCGAGTTTTTCCACCTACGCTCAACCTTTCTGCACTCTTTTAAGACAACGTATTTCATCATCTATCCAAGGGGATGAGTTAAAAGGCACACTACGCAAGATTCGTACCTTAATATAACAGCTTCAAAGTAATTTCGATGGTATACAAACTCGTAGTATGGCGAATCGCCCCGATTGCAAAGCAGAGGAGGGACTCCTCTGAGAAAACCAAAAATGCAGGTTTGGGAGGTGGCGCCCCGCTAAATCTCACGAGAATCACAAATTGCTTTACTACTGCCGGTTCTGCAAACATCCGCTACACCCGCCAGAACCTTTTGGACATCGGTGACCGGCACCAGATATCTATTTCAAGTGTCTCTCATTATACACACACACACAACATCCCAGACGACATAGCGAGACCGCCTATGTCTGTAAGATGCCGGCCTTTTTTTCCTACCGAGAGAGCTAACAGCAGTGATCGTTACGGCTGTGTATATACCACCCGACGCCAACGTAAACACGCGCTCTCTCTCCTGCTGAACACCATAAACGGCAGTGGGCCCAACGCGACGGTGTTCACATAATCGCAGGAGACTTTAATAAGGCCAACTTCAAAACTGTACTCCCGACATTTTATCAACACGTCAAGTAAACTTGCTTGCGTTCTATGTCGTACGTTGTTGCGCTTGCTTGTTGCATGTCAGTTTTTTTTCCCCACCACCTGCCTACTTTGTATCACATTGCACTTTTCTGTTTTTTTGCACTTCTGGTTAGACGCAAACCGAATTTAGTTGTCTTTGTACTTGTACTGTGCACAATGACAATAAAGTTGAATCTAATCTAATTTACGAAGTTGTTGATTCATCCGTTGTTGATAATAAGACCAGTCCTACAGGGGGGAGGGGATCAGGCCATGAGTGCAGAGACAGCTCTGCGTGAGTGGCATTTACGACGTAACGTTAAACACAAGTTGTAAATGAGTTTTGCTAGGCAGCAGAGATGTGTGCCTTTGCTCTTCCGTGTTTGTGTCAGCGTATGGGGTTAGCACTTCATTTAAAACTGGGTCAGGTAGGGGGATATAGCATTAGTTATTACTTGGGGCCAAATTGGTGTCCATCGAGCTTGACTAACCGGGCTAAGTTGACTAGCATTCTACAGCTGATAGACAACAACTACTGTGCTGCCGAAACTTTCCAGGTAAAAAACACACAATGCATATTTCTGTTCCACCTGTGCGAGTAGTGCACATAAATACTATTTTGATGCGTTTGGGTCGTAGGGTGTACCGAACCAACGTCGCTTACCGAGCCTGTATTCTGCTGTTCAGGTTTAAATTCACAATTTTTAGTGAATTTGACAGCTGAAAAAGGTGCAATGTAACGCCCTGTGATGTTGACTCCTGTTACTGCGACACACGTTCAGAATGCAGCAGAATACAGAAACACAACGTACCTGTCGGTCCACCTCTGGCAGCAGCTGCAGCAGCTGCTGCTGCGAGTGTGTCGGGAAGGCGGAGAAGGTCCGCACATTGATGAGGGCTCTGATGTTGGTGTTGACCAGGATGGAGCCTGGGGTTTCAAAGTCCACATCCACCCCTCCCCGACTCCTCCTTATGGGCCCTGCCAAGGCAATAAGCACACATTTAACTCTGATGCTAAAGCTATCTGCAGCACCAAAGAAAATCCCACAGTGGCCCCAGGCATCTGAGGGTGTCTGTCTGTGACAGGCCTGGGGGGCATTCTTACAGGATAACTTGCCTTCAGATAGTTGTATTGTACTGAATAAAACCCCTTTTGTAGTTTTAAAATGATGCTTCTCATTATCGCTGTCTTATTTCTGCCAGTGTATATTAATTGGGATAATGATGATGATCAGCATTTCTGAATTCTTGCTTTCGTTACTGTACAAAAGAGTGTCTCTCTTACCTTGGGGGACGTGCTCTCCATTCACTTTAAGAGGGGTGAGGACAACACGAGGCATCATGACGGCTTTCTTCCTCTGCCTCCCTGACTGTAGCAACACAAATAGTGGGATGGACAAGTGGACAGTTCTACAGTCAGTACGTTAAGCAGCACTGTTTCCCTGTCCCTCTACAGATCATGTTCAAACACATGGCACGACAAGGAGACGTGGCTAATGTCTTAAACCCGTTAGGCGTTACACTATTTCACTTCAAACTGTAAAAACCAATCCGTGCCTGCTCTTAACCGTGGAGCATGGGGCTGACCTGTCTGGAGCGGCTCAGTCTGGTCTGGGCGTGGGGGGCATGTTGGCTCTGCTGTGCGTCTATGCGTCCTTGTTGTCCGGCGGCCCTGCTGAGGCGGGTCTGGGGCTGGCTGCTGGGGGCCGGCACTTCTGCTGAGCACGAGGCACTGGACGAGCTCTCGTCCACCGACGCTTCAGGTCAGAGAAAAATACAGTCACACCGCTGTTGACATTTACATTGACATTTTGGTGAGCAGTGGCCAACACACATCATGCTGAAGCAGTGCTCGGACAAGTTTTAGTCAATGAAAAGTCATCACATTTTAGTCAACTTTCAGTCTCTGAGTCATCCAGCCATGTGGGTGTTCATAAACATGTGAGTAGACTGGTATAAATATATAGATACTGCGTGTTAAGTTTATACTAGGGCTGAACGATTAATTGCATTTAAGATAATATCGCGATATGTTAAAACGCGATTTCCTAATCGCAAAGGCTGCGATTTGGTCACATGACTCGCGAGAGCAAATCACTCTGCACTCCGCAGAGAAAGCATCAACTTAGCATGCTAACGCTACACTGTACCTTGAGCTGATTTCTGTCATTCAAACAACTCTGAGTTGTAGTTTAAAACTTTTACAGCCATTTTAATAAAATGAAGGGTTTTATTCTGGTTCGAGTCCATACGTGCAGTTAATGGATACAGACACGCAGAACTGAAGGCTCAGTTGGCAACTAGCTCTGATTAGCGGTTAGCTCCGGTTAGCGGTTAGCTCCGTTATAAAGATATGGAGTGGAGGAGCTGCCACTGAGAGGGGTAACAACCAGACTCTGATAAATGACGTTCGGGGAGCTTTCACAGCAGCGTGGCCGCGGTGTTTCAACAGTTTTATTAGTACAGTTAATCCCACGGCAAGAACACCAGCAACTAGCTAACGTAACTATAGCCTCTCTGAGCAAGTGCACACGGCAGCACGCAACTTCCCGAGGGGGAGGGGCTGGAGACAGCTCCTCTCTGTGCACTGTAAAAAAAAAAAAAATACACTGTTGTGTGTGTGTGTGTGTATATACTATATTTTTACTTTTTTAACTGTCTAGTGTGTAATTGTGTGTTGTTCATACTATAAAATGATTTGTTTGTCTTTGTTGAATAATACAGAAGACAAAGAGCTTAAAAAAATAATTGAATCGAAATCGCAATATTTGGGGAAAAAAAAAATCGCAATTAGATTATTTTCAAAAATCGTTCAGCCCTAGTTTATACTGACGTTTATATATGTTCCAAGATGTTCAGTCACATTAGCATAAAAGTCAGCTAGCCGCACGCTAACGCTCGCATGTGTTCTCGCGTAATACTGTGTGTGATTATGTTGTGTTATGTAGTATGTGTTTCATGATAAAAATGCATAATTCCTGAACATCGCGAAGAGACGCACAGCCATAGTACTCAAGATAGCAAGCAGAGGTACAGAAGTGCATTTGCGACACAGCTTATGGCAGCAACACACCCGGGGTCAGTGGCCAGAACCCCCCCACCCCCCCAAAATGTGATCACAGTCCACTTTGTAATGCCACAACCAGGTGAGTGTTTGAGGGCATGGCTCGTCTCTGGTGTAGACGTTACCATCGTTGTCTCCGCTGGCAGCAGCGGTGGTTTCAGTTGAGTCGCAGCTTTCCTGCTCCGCGGCCTCAGTGGGGCCGACTGGGGCCACAGCCGTGCCTGCTGCAGGGGTGCTGCTGCTGGAGGCTGGGGGGGCCGTGCTGCTGGCCAGCTCTGTTGATGTCTCAGACTCTGACGTTGCCTTTGTCCACTGGAGGGCATTCTTCTACGCAGTGTGAAAGGAAAAACAGTGTTCTCTGCATAAGTAATGCACATACAAAAAGGTCTGACTTTTAGCAGCAGAGCGTTGAGAGTTTAAGAGGATGGGGTTTGTGTACCTTGAGAGTGAACAGGCTCATCCGTCCAGGCAGCTTGAAGAAGATACTGTTCTTGACTCGGTCTCCCCTCACCTGGGAGTGCAGCATGGTGACCAGGCAGGCCAAAGGGGCTGTACCACTGCGCACACAGGTACACTCAGTTACAACTCATGCGACAGGACATATTGGACACAAGACACAAAAGCCAAATTCAGATCTAAAAGACGTGTTAGCGCTACCGCTTGCTTACGCCTATTGGTCACAAAGCTCGCTAGAACGTTACATCCCTGCGTGAGCAAAACGACGATCGCTGCGCACCCTGAGACGATATCAGTATGTCAGTTGGCCACACAGTTTCTATTGTTTATATTTATCTAATATTTTCTTTTTAAGGTTTTATCATGGCCCTAGAATAATGAATGAATGAATGCAGAATCTGTTGTTGCTTCTGAAAAAGTGACCGCTATCGTTGGAACCCTTGTTCAGGGGGCAGCAGCCCCTGTTGAATGTCCACTCACTTTGCAAAACAAGTCTGGCACTTCTGTTGCTGTGATATTCACTTTGACACAATTCAGTCAGATTCGTGCTTATTGTGTGATCCTTGACCATGCATAGCCTTTGTTTACAAGTGGCTACGGGACTGGTCAATTCATAGTAAGTATGAACATTAGCGTATGGAGTATTTATAATGCGGCCAGCTTTGCTCTTATAAAAACGGCCAATCAACAAACAAAGATTTCATGCCTACCAAATGTGACAGACCCATTCGGTTCTTTTATTGCGGAGTGGATTTTCTTTGGTTCTTTGCCCCGATCCATGGGGAGCCATTGCAATGCCCACAGCTATATTTACTACTTGTATTATCAGCAAGATACATGGCATCAAATAGCTGGAACTAAACAATTATTGTGACATTCCAGTTACAGTATAATACTCCATTTGATACTGCCCCCACTCTGACTGCTGGTTTTCCACAGATACTACAGTCCACATGATGTTTTCATATTCCATGAGAGTGCAAGAACTGATATTTCATTTTTTTTTCATTATATGTTTACATAAAATGTATTGACGAGACACCCAGCTCACGAGACGAGATGAGATTTTAACACTATTTTACAGAAAACTTCAATGAAGAGATAAGACCGGAAAAACAGTCCTTTATTCAAAGCGAAAGTCACAAAATGAAAAACGAGCACTGAAAGGCTTTGCCACTAACTCAAATGACTGGCTTATCTCCTGTATAACTTAACAGTCACGCTGTTACTTATTCCATATGTATGGAGGAGAGAGTCTCTTCACTCAGAGAACCAAGGTTACAACATAACTAAAGCGTTTTCTGACAGCAGTTGAGACCAAATGTTTTGTACTTTGACTTGTCATTGTACAGTAGACAGAGAAATCTGTCTTACTATTGTTTCAGTGATTACGTTCTATAGCACAAATAAAGCACCATCAAACACTCAACAGATGATTTTTGTGAAGACAGATGCTCTTTTCTCCTCCTCTGCATTGTATTCATTGCAGCGGTAAACAAGGGGAGTAGGCTACTCTAGTATCGATTGATGACCATTATAGGACGAACGGAGAACATTTCGCTTTGTTTATTATCATTGAAAGTAAAGTTTTGCTGTCCGCTTCCCAACTCATTTTAACACAGAGAAAGAATGGTCTGCGCGAGACAGCGCCACAGTGAATTGCACGCTGCGGACGCACGTGTGTCTCGGCCAAGACACAGAGAGAGAGAGAGAGAGAGAGAGAGAGAGAGAGAGAGAGAGAGAGAGAGAGAGAGAGAGAGAGAGAGAGAGAGAGAGAGAGAGAGAGAGGATACTCTAACGCTGGGTTTAACAAGCAGCTTTTTTCTTCCGCTATCGCTCTGCAAAAGTAAACTCAGAGTCAACTTTGGAGAACGGGTGGGGGGGGTTCTTCTATGCTAATTTCGGGCACAGGCCTTGGAGTAAGTGTTTGATTACAGAAGAAAAATCAGCGCAAGTGTATGCAACAAAAAGGTCTCAGTCCTCCAACCTACCTCCTGTTTAGGCCAGCAGCAGGCAAAGTGGTCCATGTGGAAGGAAATAAAAAAAAAAACATCGTTATAAACCACACTGATTGACATGTTCAGGTTACGTGTGCGCTGTGTGATTAGTTCACTGACTGGTAAAAATACTAGACAAATACGAAAGATGATAAAAAAGATAAAGCCATATTCAATGCAATGACACTCTGGATTGAATGAGGGACAAAAGCCTGATGACTGAAGCCCACAGTGTCACTGCGCTTTGTTGTTTTTGCCCTAGTTGCACTACACTAATAAAAAAGGTACAGCTCTGCCACATAACAATACTAACATCAGTTATTGCAATCCTGTTCAAGACAACAGCTTGTATCATTACAGTCTTTACCATTTTAACAGTGACAGCTGACATTTCTACAAAGAAGTGTGTGTGTGTGTGTGTGTGTCTGACCGCATTTCCTTCAGCCCCTTGGTCTGGATAACATGGAGGATTTGTTTGGGAGTCATGGGTGCATCAGAGAAGTTCTCCAAAACCTGAAAAACAACCACATTGTTTTTACCACGCAGAAACAGCCAAAAAAAAAAAAACAAAAAAAAAAAACAGACACGACAGGTTTCTAGACTTAGCGGGAAAGTGCCACATTCTTAGTGAACGCAGAGCTTCATCCTGTCCGTTTTTTGTGTCCGTTAAAACGTGTGCATCGGTATCACACGCTAAAAAAAGGGCAAATCTGCTGTTGGGAACATAGTACCACCCGAGAAGCCGTCACTGGAAATGGTTTGGAAAACAGCAGCACGTTAAAAAAAAAAAATAAAAAATACCTGCAGGGGATTGGATAATCCATCTGCCTTTGACGTACGCCTTTGTTGGTGGCGGTCAGTGACCCAAACTTTCACCTGCTGCTGCAGAGAGCCTCAAACAGCCAAGTTGGCTCCGAGGGAACTAGCCAGCTGAGGAAAGGGAGTTTTTCAGGCCTCCGGAAGCACCGCAGCGGCCTCCCACCATCCCTCCGTTCTCAGCTGCTTGTGCCTTGGTTTTATGCTATCTTGCCAAATACTTCGTTTACCGTTTGTCGTCGACGTATTCATCAACGGTTAGTTTCGTCCAGTTCATTCATTCATTCATTCGTTTATGCATGCGTTTATTTAGCAGTGTGTATTCTTAGTTAAATAAAGTCTGGATTCTGTGTTTTTGTGTGTCTGAAGTATATTACGCCACTGTACACGTACCGAGTTATGGACCTACTTTTGTAGCAAACCTTCCATTATGAGATTTAATCAATGTGGTCTATCAGTTTTCTTTACTAGGAGAGAGGTGCCTAGACTATATTTTTTTCTATAATACTGTAGAATAACAATCCTAAAAATGAATTCCTTAAATTAAACCGAAAGACACGCGTTGCTTTGTTGATCAAAAATGTGCACTTGAACACAACAGAGACTACAGCAGACAGCCAAAAGTCTCTCTGCATGTTCTGCAGCGTTAGTTTAGTTTGCTGCCACGTTACTCTACCCCCCATTTGTAAACACAAATATCTGAAGTGAAAGTTCTGTCACAAAAATATGTTGTGTATCATTGCACATTTTTGAGTGGGTATATGGAAATCCTGGAGATTTCTTAGTGGGTATAGCTGAGTATCACGTAGACTACACCACTGGCTACAGCGTAGGGCACGTATCTACATGTAACTAAGGCATAGTTTGTTTTTTTGTGGCATTTTTATGCCTTTATTTTTGATAGGACAGCTTAGACTTAAAAGGGTAGAGAGAAGGGGGATGACACGCAGCAAAGGGCCGCAGGTCAGAACCAAACCCGCAACCTCTGTGGCAAGGACCGAGCCCTCTGCATATGGGCGCGTGCCCCACCAGGTGAGGTACCTGGGCGCCCACAAAGGCATAGTTTTAACGCAGGACCATAAATTGGCCTTTACGGTTATGGTAAGGTTGGGTTCAGGTGTAGGTAGGGGTAACATATCTCAACGGGAATACAACACTGGTACATTCCGCTGTGGTGAGCAACATAAGCCGCCAGGGAATCGGCATATGCCGTTGTCCTTTACCAAAGTGGCATATGCCATCAGCCACTTTTCAATCTCGGCGCTAAGTGTAAACGTTACTGCAAATCAGACCCAATCAGCTAATGAACCCATCGCCCTCACACAGAGGATAAACACTAAACATGGTGGGAAATCACACCTGACCACAATTCTACGCAATCAGACATGTACTTCGCCAACTGCTTAACGATAGCTGTCCTGTGTGCTTTTGCAGTATACACATAATACATCCATGATAAAGTTCACTTTGTAAAAAATAATTCCACCAGCTTGCTAACGTTAGGGTTTAACGTTTGCCTTTCAACTGTTCCCTGAATATTCTATTGCTTCTCGTCGAACTTCCGACAGAGCCTGGTTGATTTAACTTAGCTACGTTCACGCGACTGATTTTATTTTCCTGCAGCGTTCCGTATCAATCTGTATCCACAATACAGCTGAGTTAGCTAGGGGTTAACATTAGCTGTTAGCTTTGCTAGCGGTAGCGTGCATTATGGTTAGCATAATGATAGAATGGAGACTAGAACACTAAGTTCGCCATTGCATTAGCGTGATGAGTTTTAAAAGTTCGTGTTTTACTGGTCAGTTTGTTCACGTTAAATGCATAAACCTGGAGTTTCTCAGGTTGCTCAGGTGCTAATTAGCCCAGGGCTAGCTAGCTTGCTGCCTAGCAAACAAAGAGCTCAAAACAGAAGAGGTGGATGTTAGCGTGCTAGCCAGCGCTAGCATATTGCGTTGCGTAGCTCTTTATATCAGCAGGCAGAAAGACATGCAGCACATGTAAAATGCACCCCCAGTTACATTTAACGTTAATCCAAACATTACCTGCCTTCTGGCTGGGCTAGCACTGCTAATAGCTAACCTAGCTGATATTATTATTAGTGTGTACAGGCAGTGTTCGTGAGGAGAATGAACACAACAACACATCTGGATCCTTGACTTCACATTAGCTAGTTCATAACGTTACATTATTTACATGCAGCTAATTAAAAGCTCAAAATAGGCTGTTTACCATGCGAGCTGCCTCAGCCCAGGTCCGCTCCTTCTTTCTCTTTTGTTTGTCCTTCATTTCCTCTGCGCTGGTGTCTGCGGCTAGCCTGCTGTGTGTCTACAAAGCAACCTCAATACGATGGCGGTTTAGCTGCTTAGCAAAATGGCTAACTACGTTCTAGGTTAACTGTGTAGACCCAGAGCAAGACGTTCCTTTAAGCTCGGGATGGTGCAGTGGTGTCTGCTAGTCTTTGATAATTCTCGCTGCTGGGTCCAGTGCCTTGTCTAAACTAGCTCAACACACATCGTCTCTCTGTAGCACAGAAGCAGTGTGAGCGCAGGGCTGGCTATTGGTGCTGCTGCAGGACGAGCCTCTTTGGAATGCAACAACCAGGTCAAAGGTCAAACCCTCCGCAGGAATGCAACAAAACAAAGTCCAGCCCTCTCCATGCAAATAGTCCATTTAAACAGATGCCGCATGTAAATAATCCTATGCTATCAGTTCACATTAAGCCTTCCATCTTCAGATATTATATATTAACCACATCATATATAGCCTAACAATAGAGTATATCTATTGGAACACCAAAATGCTGTGTAATTCATAATAATGTTGAAAAACTGATAGAGCTAAAGTTGACCGACCACAAGATCTATTTGTACTCTGCACATATTTGAAGCTATTTTTACTACTGGATGATAACATAGCAAAATTAAAAGCGGGGCAAATAAACACACAGTATGAGCCACAACATTTAGAATACTATATTACGTATATAGATAGATTGATAGATTTTTATTGATCCCGAAAAATGGGAAATAACGGTGTTGCAGCAGCAAAATATCAGACACACAGCACACATATATTGTATACATTAAATAAAATTTAGTGTAGTTATGACCAATGCCAATAGACCTTTTTCACGGCAGACATGTTGACATGTCATAGTAGGAAAAGCAGGTGTATTAATAACCGTTAATGATGGCTGCATTCCACTTAGGAGAGGCCCTGGTATTGTACATGCTGACTCACTGAAATAGCTTACTGGGACACTTGATGGAATCGAGCCATCGTTAAGGTTATCAATTTCAGCTGTGCTTTTCCTACTATGACAAGTCAAAAATGTCTGCTGTGAAAAAGGTCCATAACTTGGTATTGATAATGTTATGTTGCTTTAATGCTTAATATTTAATCCGAACTAAGGATGGGTGCATGGGTGTGAACTAACTGTTGGGGGGGGGTCAATAAACATAAAAAATTCTCAACAGAAATTTTCAAAGGGGATACAAACAATACAGCCAAGATTATACAGTTGTAGAGGATATCTGTAGTTGCGGAACTCCAGAAAGTAGGTTGACATGGCTTTTTTTGTATCCACTTCAAATATTGGATGAAGTGATTCTTTTCGGTTACACAGATGATGCTGAACAGAGCCCATGAGCAAAAAAGCTAGCTAGCTAACTAACCAGCCGGCTCATTTTCTGTTACCATGTTGGGTGGAATTAGCAAGTTAGCTAACTAACTAACTATTCAACAAGCTATTAAACAAGCTAGGTAACGTTATATTCGCTAACATAGAGGATTCATGGAAAAATCATCGTTTTTCGTAAAGACTACATAGAATTAATTAAAATGACATAGTATCATCTGTATTAGAGAAAAGAATCACTTTATACCAGATGTTTAAAGTGAATGAAATAGCCATGTCTATAGGGGTGTAAGAAAACATTGATACACTTGAGTATCGCAATATTTTATTTAGCAATACTATATTGATTTTCAAAACACAAATATAGATTTTTTTTTTTATTTAAAAATACATTTTTTTTTTTTTACGTGCAAAAATATTCATGTAAGACAGTGGTTCACGTTTATGTTGTGTTCAAACCCTCTACCGCTAGATGGCTATGCTGAGACGCACCACTAGTGTCCTCTCCTAACAGTGCCTGGCAGTACCTGGCAGTGCCTGACTTTTTGCTAGAAGCTAACAATGGCTGAACTTTGGCCTACATAGGCATTGGCATATACAAATTTGCTCACTAAGAACCTGTGAACCACAATCCCAAACTGGCAGTTTAATTTTCTGTGTACTGAATTGTTTACCTAAAGTAAACTTCTTTGACTTTTATGCACATCATGTCTTTTTTTTTTTTAAATATTAGTTTTTCTAAAATTATACTTTCAAAAAATCCCAATATATCGCCTTCCGCACAGTATCGAAATACATTGCAATATATTGAATCGTGACCCATGTATCGTGATACGTATCGTATCGCCAGATTCTTGCCAATACACAGCCCTAATGTCTACTTACTGGAGTCCCACAACTGACGTTACTGAGTGATTCCAAATTTTGTTTTCTCCAACCCAGCGCTGTCTCTCTTAACAGCGCTGCTCCCACTGAACGGACTTGTAGGTGTAGCAGGTGGTGGACCAAACCATTATGAGGCTTAAGAGGTTTTTAAGCTACGTTTGTATTGTTTTACATATATTACATCATTTACAATACACAGCATGTTTTTTAATAATGTTTTAGGGGGGGGGGTGGGGGGCAACCCTCAGATGGGGTGGGTCCTGACCCCCCCACCCCGCAATTTCCGCCTATGGATGGGTGCTATGATAAGATGAATGTGATGACTGAGAGATGACCTTTATTGTGACAGAAGATGAAATCTTAGACCCTCCCTTTTGATACTGAGTAAACTGTATAACTTTCATGCACAATAAAGAAATACTTCACTTTTTGTATCTTTCTATCAACTGATCCTTAAACAAAGGGATTCCATCAACACATGGGATAAATCCAGTTCACATTCAGTATCTGAACACCATTAGTCAATTAGTTAGTTATGAATTGGTTAGTGGATTGACAGAGAATCATTCTGCAACAAGTCTGCCATCTGAAGACATCACCTTGGCCATTGGGAAATGGTGATGGGTATTTTCTTTAAATATATTTTCTCACAATGTTTAGACCAAATGATAAATTGAGTAATCAACAAAATTATTGATTTAATTGATAATGAAAGTCATTCTTAGTTTAAGCCCATATAAAGTGCCTGCAGCTACTACGGAGAAAACCGTTATGGTTACAACATAGACTGTACTGCGATAGCGTACTAATTCAGTCGAGACATTTATATACATCTAAAAAGGAGGAAAACATGGCTTGTCAGTCAAAAAAAAAAGCAGTTTGCCTGCAGAACAGTCAAGTTGAGAATAAAACAGAAATAAAACAGAAATCTTGCACTTGTGCCAGGTGCGAAACACAAAATTAAATTTTTTTTTGGAGGATAATTCTACAAGCATGTGCATACTTACACATTTACATAGGTAGACTTTTTTTTTTTTTTTTTTTTAAATATTACCTTTATTATAATATCATTTTGACAATGTAAAAAAAGATTTTGCAAAAACACTCATTGTTGATTTTGATACATTCTGTATACAGTAAATAAAATAAAGTCAATGATTGTTGTAAAATCATATACATATGCATTCAAAATAATCATTTTATGGTCTCTGTTCTGTCTTTGTTTTACACATCAGACATATTTACGTAAATCATTTTTAATATTTGGAAATAAGTCCGTTTTTAAATGTTCATTACAGAAAATACAGTTTGTGCCAGCCAGTATAGTTTCTATATTATCGGAGGTGCTGTTTAAAATGTGAACATTTGAAATTCATGTTGTGCACTATTAGGCACAGAGGCACGTTACAGAGTGAGACTTAATTACTGTTGTGAGAAGGAGAAATGCAAATACTGTGTACAGTACAAGTGATTTCACCGGCTCTATGGATAAGCAGGAACCCTGTATTAACAATTAATAATGAACGTGTCAATATCAAATTATTGGTACAAGTGCGTGTGCGTGAATGTGGTACTTGCCCATTTTGCCAGAGTTACCCTGAGCCCGGGGTGTGACGTCACTCTCCCAGAATGCATGGCTTCCAGCGCGGCGCCCAGCAGTCCAGGCCCGGAGTCTTAACAAACATCTTTCAACTTGTTCCAAAATGTCGATATGGAGACGAAATGGAGGCCGGACCGAGGCTCAATCGGTAAGTAGCGTTGTGTCCGTTGTCTGGTGACCTGAGCTGAAACGTAACCCTGCTCGGGTAAATATATGGAGGAGTTAGCTCCCGAAAGACAAACTCCGGTACAACTTAGTGAACCGCTCATCTTTTGTTTTTTAACCAGCATGCTGCTTCGGCTAACTCTTTAACTCCATCTACAACCACACTAACACTAGTCAGCGTGTCCCCTTCACATCAAACTAGCCTAATACACATTCAGACCTCCAAGCACAAAACCTAATTTCTCCTCCGCCGCCGAATTTTGTGAGCACAGCCAGGCTAGCAGTCACATTTAGCCCCCCCCCCCTTCTCCTCATCCCCCGGGTCCCACTAGTGTCTATCGTTACCAGTTAGATTTCATCATTTAAGTCAAGCTCCTATCAGCCTGGGTGGAGGTTCCCTACTTTATTTGGTTCCAACAATTTCACAGTTAGTTTATAACTACGAAGAGGGCTTATGCAGAAATCGGTGGGGATTAAATCTTTATGGCAGCTCCATGCCGAGGACCCACAAGATGGCACTATCAGCTCCCATCACCACACCACACTACACGTACCCTTGATGCAAAGCCTCCTTTTCTTCTTTCATATGCAGCATTTTCCTCAGTCCTTTTTATCAAGACTGCTCCTGCTTCTTTTATAATGCTAAGGAGAACATACAGCATAAATACAAATGTAGGCTAAACTCTCTACTTGAGTGAAAGTGGTGGCACTACAATGAAAGACTGGACAATTTTTAAAGTAAAAGTCCAATATACAGATATTAAGTGAAACAAAGGTATGTACAACTCATTCTGAAGCATTTACTGAGTATTACATTATTGACGCAAGCGGCGGTCCATTAATGGCACGTCTAAATACTAAATGTACACTCGAGTAGTTTAAAATAGCCAACGTATTACATTTATGAACTTATGTTCTTCTTTCTCTACTGACTTTTGTGTCAAAGTGTCTTAGTGCATCTCTAGGAGGAAGCAGTGCACTATTTACAAAACTACCTGTACTAGTTCATTTGGTGTTTTTAGAAGAATAATTCACTCTAAAAATGAGCATTTGTATATCAATTATGATTGGTGCCTTGAATTTATGGAGAAAACTTTCTCCATAGTGAAAAAGAATCGGAAAATGGAGAAAAGTCTTGATGCATTGAATAAATAAGGGGCTGAACAATGATATCATATAACGTATATAACTATGATCCATACAGACAGTTACATGTTAACACGGTCTCCCCCTAACTCCTGTCAAATCATACAAGACTAAGGCTACTACGCGCTACTAACATTTTGAGGGTTGCACCAGCTGAAAAAGTTCTAACGTGTGCATATTGATTCTTTGGACATCTCTACAATATTTGCTGATATTACAAAGTCTGCCATACCCTTTTGATTTGAAAGGGCCTGCAATCGATATGACATATTTATTATCAATGCCCATTTAACACAATCAGTTACATCAACTCGTGAAAAGCAACATTTTTTATTACGGAGCTCTTTCGAGACATTTTAAATGAAAAACAAACTATTCTTTTTGATCAAAACAAATATAAAGTGGTAATTTCAAAACAAAAGGTGCATCTTGATCATGATATATGTATCGATATTTTCACTTTGCATCGATGATATTGTATCGTTTAGGGCTGCAACTAACGATTATTTTCATAGTCGATTAATCTGTCGATTATTTTCTCGATTAATCGATTAGTTGTTTGATCTATAAAAATGTCAAAACATGGTGAAAAATGTGGATCAGTGTTTCCCAAAGCCTAAGATGACGTCCTCAAATGTCTTGTTTTGTCCAAAACTCAAAGATATTCAGTTTACTGTCACAAAGGAGAGAAGAAACTAGAAAATATTCACATTTAACAAGCTGGAATCAGAGAAATCTTTTTTTTTTTTTAATAAAAAAATGACAAACGATTAATCGATTATCAAAATAGTTGGCGATTAATTTAATAGTTGACAACTAATCGATTCATCGTTGCACCTCTAGTATCGTTGATTATTGAATCGATATATCGATTCCAGATCGATGTTATCGGCACCCCTTGATTTCCCGTGAAAACCTGTGTGAAGTATGACAGCTACAGTAGCTTGGAAAATAGTGTTACGGGCACTGACTTTGATGAATTTACTGTTTATCAGACCCCAGGCGGGACAAGAAGCTAAAGTTTGCCAACGCTGCGGTCCCTCTGCTTTTGACTCCCAGCTGTAGGAGACTTATTAGGGCAGTGAAAAAGCAACGTATCACCGCAATATGAGGGTTAATCGCCACCCGATTTTTATTCTGATCCAAAGACTTTCTGTGAGAGAAAGGACACTATATCCTGTAAATGTAATTCTAGGCCTGTTGCGATAGTCAATAAATCAATTAATCGCATGATAAATAAAAATGAGCTTGATAATTTTTCCGGACGCTATAATTTCCATTTGCATGCTTGTTTGTTTTCCGCTATGTACACCACGCACCACCGCTCCTTCAGCTGTTTATGAAAAGTCATAAAGTCATAATTACACGACTCTGCGGAGCCGTCTGCTCTATTGAACTCAAGCGAACTGTCATCCGCTCTCTCTCCCCTTTTAGGGTGAGCAACTGGAGCAGTGACAGGACGTCATCACTCGCAAAGTCATGGCAACTAAATAAACAGTAGGGCGAGTACTAGCTACTTGTCACTCAATCTTAGGCAAAGTGATAAACGGCGACGAAAGCCGCGACATGAAATCCGCACTCACGTGGGTCCCGTGAAATATGACTAAGCCTTAGTTTATTGGAAAATAGCATTGTGGACACTGAAGTTGATGAATTTACTGTAGACCCCAGATGAGACAAGAAGCTAACGTTAGCGAACGCTGCGGTGACGGTCCCTCTGACTCCTGCTGCAGGAGAACGCTGTATTCCTCCGACACGCTGTATTAACGTTACTGTTTAAAAACCGCTTTCCAGGTTAGTGGGGCTGCATACCGCTCAAACCCAACATGAAAAACATAGTAATGTTCACTCAGCGTTTTGTTTTGTTGTTAAACTGTGTGTAAAATGAGCGGTGACGTTAAATCACCGGTTTCAGGTAGCGGTACCGTCTATTTGCTGGATGGTTTCAAGCTAACGGTCGGTAGCTAACATTAGCAAATAAGCCTGTTGACAGCGACGTCATTGTTCATATTTTGGCACAATTTTTCTGACCGTAGTAGTGGTCATAGTGACTGAAAGGGTGATGTGAGATGCTAAAAAGAAACTACACGCTGTTTCCAGGTAACGTTACCGTTTCGATTGTGATTGGTTTTTATTCCAGTGCATTTTTTTTGTCAACGGAGACTGAGAGTCCATTTTATTTATTGTTTTTGGTTGTTTTGTTCATTTATTGTGGATATTTAAAATGTCTTCCATTTCTAGTGTTAAATATTCTTTAGAAATACAAGTTTATTGATCTTTGAAAAGGTGTACCTACATTATTATTCCATTATCATTATATTAGATGAAAACGGTCTCTCAACGACAATATTATCGTTTATCGCAATCGTTTCTGGGACAATTTGTCGTCCAGCAAAATTTGTTATCGTGACAGGCCTATGTAATTCCCTCTCCCCCTGCTGCTGAAAAATCTTAGCCGAAGAACTGGGTTGTCATGGTGCATTGTCTTCAAAAGTGGGATAACTTGGGAGGTTGAGGAAGAGTGACCGGCTGTTTTGCGTTGGGAATGTGTTCTTGGGGATATATTACCCCTTTTTAGATATCTATGATGATTTTGAGTAATACTTACACTTTCGTTTTTCATGAGCGTAGATGCGGAGGGTTACCGCTACTAACCACTACTAATTCACAACAGGTTGCCAGTGTAGGCTATCATCGTATTTGTTATAACGTTACAGTTTCATCTGTAATAGGGTAACGTTAATGTTATATTACTATGTTGTAGTTGACATGTCACCACTCAACACTTGTTATTTCGCACTAGCTGTACGTTAAGGTTGTATAGTCCCCTAATCCTAATGCTTTGTCCTGGTCCATGTACCTTTCTGTTGCTGTTTGGTGATTTAACTTACCACCTTTAGCTATTTCTAGCCGTTAGCTTCTTCGCTATTGCGAAGTGTTCAAGAGAGACAACGCGGTAGTAATAATAATATGATGGTGATGATGATGAGTGGAAATCTCCACCGTCACGTTCCCGTCTAAAGGGTAAAGTGTGTGTGTGTGGGTGTGGGTGGCAATGGCAATAACTCATCCTCCTCGTCTGTCCAGACAAAATTGTCAGCTTTTGTTGTTCGCGTCGCGCTAAGAGGGAGAGAGGAGGAGGAGGAGGAGGAGAGAAGTAGAAGGAAGGTTCTATGCAGGCGGCCGGACTTGGTGGTGTTGTGTGCCGGCTGTGTGCAGCCGCCTGGCGTGCATACTACATCGAATTCCGCGCACTTTTGCGTCACCATATGCACGCAGCTCGTCTAAACACGCATTAAAAAGTGAGAACGCAACTCCACTTTTGCGTTTTCTCTTCAGATCCTTTCCGTCTAAACAGCAGTGTGCGTGTGATTTAACGCGCCGATCACTAAGAGGTGACGTAAATGATCTATTTTCCGCATTTTCCTTGATAATCAAGTTAAACTCATACCACCACACACACACACTGTGGTGCCGACGGAGCGAAACAACGTTGACTTTTGTTAAAGTCACAGTGAGTCACGGCAATGCCCGTAAAGCGGTTGCAAGCGTGTTTACACTTTTCAAAACTCCACACAGACAGCGTATATAACGGCGAGGTGAAAGCTGTCACGGTATGGGTTAACGTTAGACTTCCTCTGTTACAGGCAGGCACCACTGTGTTCATTATGCCCTATTGACTGACTGACAGGCTGAGGTTGTCAGTCATTCAAAAGAAGCAGAAAGACCGGCATTTCTGCCGGACTGTCTGACGAGTGACGAGCGATGCAGCGTTTAATGAATGCTCAGCCAGTGATCGGTCATACTATCTTTACCTTTTATCAAATTGCCTGAAAACGACAGCAGGCTGCTACAGTATAATCACACAGACTTCTACACACATCAGACTGCCTGCTCAACATTTCTCTGTTCTTGGCTGAGATGGATGTCACAGCGCTTTGTATGTAATGTCTGTATCGTCGCTGCGCTGCATTATTATGAACTATGATCATCTGGCCATGGGTCACATATCTCGCTCGGGTCCAGCAGGCACCATTTCACACGCTATCACTCAAAGTTACATCCAGAGTAACTACTGTTCTTTTGTGTTTTTCACAGTGGCGCCTGCCACAACAGAAAGTTACCGGCGTAAACACTGGTACAAATACAGGTTTTCCTCTCATGCTTAACAAAATATACACCTGTGCTAAAATTGCTCTTTTATAGCTATTTAAATTCAGCTCATCGGGCTTGCTTCTTACTGCGGCATACCATTTAAGCCAAAAGGTATCGTTTGCACAAATTGACTTTTTCTTCTGTGTTGCAGGTCTGTAGAGATGTCAAGCTGCCTCTGTGATTCAGCTGCTGTGACCGGCGTTCAGGGCTGCTGAATACTAAAATAGGCCGCGGGCCAACACAAGAGCTCTTCTCAGGAAACACAGACCCAGTCAGAGCTTCCACAGCTCCTCATCACCGCAGCCCTTTTGGGGTTGCTATGGCAGCTGCTGTCACAGAAACCAAGTGCTGGACACAGCATGCCCCAGTGAGGCAGGACAGAGCGCCAGTCATTGCCACAAGAGACCATCAAACAGTCAACAAACAGCACTTAGCAATAATTCCAGCACTCCAAGTTAACAAAACGACCAGAGGTCTGTAGGCTGATGCTCAGCTCTCTGGAGGATCCTCATGAGTCTTGTCTGTGTGTTCTCCGGCTCTTGGCCAGAGTCCCCGTGCAGCAGCAGAGCCGCCACTGTTTCTCCTGTTAGACCATGTTTCACCAGCAGGACCATCTGAAGAGCCAGCTGCAGGACAGCCCCCCCGCCAGCAGGCAGCTCTTCCACTGCCACGAGTGCGGAAAGCAGTACAACACCCAGCTGGGTTATAGACGCCACCTGGTGGCAGCCCACAGTGCTGCGGCAGGCCTGCCCTGTCCAGAGGGGGCGCCGTCCCTGCTGGAGCACCTGGGCAGCCATATCGACAGGCCTCCACCATCAGAGGCCAACACGAGCGCTACTGTGCCAGTGCGGGAGAGGAAGTACTCGTGCGAGCGATGCGACCGCCGCTTTTACACCCGTAAGGATGTGCGCCGTCACGCTGTGGTGCACACCGGGCGCCGTGACTTCCTGTGCCCGCGCTGTGCACAGCGCTTTGGCCGCCGAGACCACCTGACCCGCCATTTGAAGAAGAGCCACGCCCAGGAGTCGGGGCTGATGCCACCCTGTACGCCCAGCACTCCCGTGGCTACGCCGAGCCCCGCCCCGCCCCAGGGCTCAGTGAAGGAGGAGCCCAGCCCCGTGGCCTGCGACATGGGCTCCGTCTCCAAGGAGCCCATGGAGACTTTCTCCAGGGACATGTACAACTCCTACCCCATGGCCAACCCTGTCCCTGGGATGGGCCACCCACACGGCCTCATGCAGGGCTCCTTGTCCTCGAGCATGGGTGTGGCTCGCCACATGCCGCCCCAGTCTTCTCACCCCCACCACCATCACCTGCAGCCCCCAGTGGCGCCGCAGCAGCAGCCCTACAGCAACATGGCCAGGTACCAACACGGATCTACCTCATATCCTCGCGCCGACGTGGACAGTTTCCTGCTGGACCTGCAGAGTGCCCCCCCGCCTCACCTGAGTGCAGTCAACTCCTCTACCTCTACTTCTGCCTCCCCTCAGAGGGAGGTGCTGGGTGAAGGCGTGGGTGCCGGCAGCGACCCCCACGTGCTGTCCAGGAGCCCCGCCATCGCCTCCACCGAGCTGTCCTGCACCACTAACATGGACCTCGGGCCGCTGCTAGGCTTCTTGCCTTTCAGCCTGCCGCCCTACAGCCCCCACATGGGGATGGGAGGGTTAGTGATGAGCTATCCCCCCGCCACCACCACCTCCTCCCCCTCATCCTCTTCCACTGGGCTGTCCTCCCAGGCTCCAGGGCCTTTTACCTTCTTCCAGCCTCCCCAGGCCCATGTACCACAGGGCCCTGGAGCCCATAACCACAGCCAGCTACCTCAGGCATACAGCAGTCCTGCTATGAGCACTTCCAGCTCCCTACCTCACTACTACCAGGCCTTTCAGCAGTAAGCAGCTCTGTCTCCACACAAGTTGCCTTCACACGTGCGCACGCTTTTTCATGAAAAGGCTAAAACATGAGAATGGCATCTTCATTGTAAAAACAAATATGGGACTTTAGCCCGTCAGTGCTAATGAAGCTAATCTTAGTTTTTTTTTTTTTTTTTTTTGAACACAACAAATCACCTCATCAGTATTACCTCATTATTTAAAAAGGAAGCTTGAACGTTTGAGGAAATGTACATGGTCTCACTACAACCAAATAGAATACTACTTCTTTTTTTTTGTCAGACCTGTTGCCAACAGTAGATGCACTTAACACACTCATCACAGGGCTGCACGGTGCTGAGAGTCCTCCAGTTTTAGGTTTTCATGGAAAATGCTGCTGCGTTAGGGATGCCACCTTCTCTACTGAAGCCGACTGGAGATTTTCTTATTTTGGAATATTGGAGCATGAACAGCCTCACGGAGTGAGGAAGGCTGGTGTAAAATGATATCTGGTGTTTAACTAGGGCCGCGACGGTAAACTAAACTTACATTTCGGCATGTACCTCGGATTTGGGATCATCGTTGGTTCTCGTTACAACAGGAAAAAATAAGTTGCAGGGGGAAAAAAATCATTTCTTTTGAAAAGTGGAAACATTCAACCGTGGCTCATTGGCCATCATTAATGTAACAGTTAAGGCAACTTAAATACCAGCATATTGTCAACAAAAAAAAAAAAAAATCAAACACTAATGTCAGTAATGCTCCATTATACGACTCTGTTGATAATTCCTGAACTACAGCTTGCACTCGTACATACAGAGTGTGGTCGCATATGTCTGCAGCGATATATAGCATTGGTTATTACTTGGCCTGGTCTGAATGTGCAGTGGGAGGCTGCAGAATGCTATGGGGAGAAGGACTCGCCTCCCAGTCCGTTTTTTGTCTCGTTCTGCTAATCAACGCATTCGGGCGATGAAATGTTCCCACTGAGAGACCCGACTTAGGCTGAACAATGTCGGCAGACAGTTTGAAACCAATCGGTGTCCGTTGAGCTTGACTAACCCGGCTAACGGGTGTTAGGTGACTAGCATGTTAGAACTACAGCTACAAATATATATTTTTATTTCTGTATCATGCCAAACATTTCGCTCACCCCACATGGGATTTCAAGACACCGCTATATTTTTAAGATTATTAAAAACAAAAAACACGAAATTTGTGTTCATGTGCGAGTAGTGCTCATAAATACTTTTTTACCTTGTGTGGGTCACTGGGCGTACCGAACCAATGTCACATACTGATCCGAACGTCCTGTACCGAAACGGTTGAGGAAGAGTACATGTACCGTTACAGCCCTATGGTTAACTCACTATACTGTGCGGTAAAGAGCTTCCCATCCAATCGTTGAGCATTACACTCACTGGTGTGTCCAAACATATGGTAAAAGGACCCTTGATGAAACAACCAAATTTATCATCAAGCATTATTTCAAATGCAACCCTTTTTCCCTATGGAATTCTGAGTTAGACCTTGATAGAATTTGGCCTATTTGTGGCCTAAGTTTAAGTGCAGTCAATAACTGTAAAGCTAGACTGCACATGCTATTATTAGTTAACTGAACAATTAGTAAGTCAAATGTGCCACACAGTTTTACTGGAATTGAACTGCAAAACATTTTGAGTAATGTCATCCGAAATTCTGAAATTGTTTTAGAAAAAATGTAACGGAGCAGCTCTTCAAGCCACAATTCCACATTGGAACCACTGAGGATTTTTAGATGCGGTTTTCTCAGGTCATATCAGCATGGGGACACTTGAATGCTACTTATTTGGCAATATTACCTAGCATCGCTGGATTAAAATGCACTTGCTTTTCATTTTCACCTTTTGTAGGCCCTTTAAAGATTGAAGTCATGCCAAAAAAAGATTTTAACTCTAGAACTGCCAGACTATAGGATTACTATATCGCCCAGCAGCGTCTGTATCCTTCCCTGATGGGCCTTAACGCATCATCTCTCTCCCATCTCTACAGCGCTGCATTAAGCTCTATAGCAACAAGAACACACACCAGTTCCAGACCATCCGGCTGTGTATAGTGTGTGGGGGCTCCCACACACCATACACAGCCGGATGGTCCATCTAACAGCATGAACCTGCACAAAACTGGAGTACTCTTAGCAGTGTACATGGTGCTATTTAATCTACTTTTATGAATAAAATGTCACACTGCCACCCGGCGCAGTAACAGTCCAGTCATTTGCCCCGTTTGTCGTTCAGTCAACACAAAGTCTCTGAGTTTTCCGGGAGTAACTCCTGCGCAACGTGACGACGTGACTTCGCGTAAACATACACGCCACTTTCTAAAGCCAAGTGGCGTGTTATCTGTACGCATTTTGAGCTATCCGCTTGTATGTCTAGGCCTTTGAGCTATCTGCGTGTCTACACCCGTATACAGCGGACGGGTTGGGTTTAGGAAAAGAAGAAAGGGACAGTTGGGTTTAGGAAAACAATAACGGGACGCGGGACAACAACGGCACGGTTGGGTTTAGGAAAAGAAGAACGAGATGGTTGGGTTTAGTAAAAGAAGAAAGCGACGTGACACGCGGGACACGATCCCCGGTCTCCTGGGTGAAAGTCCTGTGTTGTTTGACCCATCCACCACCCCAACCAACCTCCCTATGCGGATTTTCGGCCTTTCATACTACTCCCTACGGCGTAAACGTAAGTCAACGGAGGCCAAACGGCGCTGACAAACACGCTAAAAAGCGATTACGCGTCTTGATAACACGCCAAAATGGCATACGAATTGTCGTGTCATACATACGCCACTTATTGAGCTCAGTCTGTCCTGCAAATAAACCCATCTGCTCGGTTCTATCTGCTGCTGTTCTGAGTTGCAAGCAGCACATCATCTAAAAGGCATAAAATAAATGCTGAAACTTTGTAATCGATTTCAGTATTTTATTTTAATTCTGGTGCAAAATAAGACCATCACATTTTGTTAAACAAAAGTAGCGGAATAAGTCCCCTCAGCATTTCTATTTGTCTCTGCCGTCCACAACAATTTAGAAACGCCACTATTTTTGTTCAAATGAGTCACATAAATAACATTCCAGATATTATTGTAGCGTATAGCGCACACACACACACACACACACACACGGGACTCGCAGAATAGGTATTTAGGAAAAGTCAGGGCAGGAGGGAAACGTGGCAACGACCAAATAATTCCATTTTCTTTCTATCATAATGTTAAATGGCATGGGCTCTGGCGGTTCTAGTGTTAAAACCTTCAAAAATGTTCTGACATTTGACACAATAATTCCCGTTCAGACAGAGGAGTGTTGCTTAGAAAGAAATATAATGTAATTTACCATATCATTTCAATAGCTGATCCGTGCTGCGTCTCAAAAAAAAACAAAACTTTTAACTACAACTGGCAACCAATAGGCGTACCGATCTGAAACGCCTTCAAACTTTGGAATTGCTTGTTGTCCCCCCCCCCCTCCTGCTGCGTCTTATGCCTCTCTGTCTGAGCGGGTTCTGAAACCCAATATACTGTAATCTGCGAGTCAGGCAGCGAGACGCTCCGCTTCTGAGACGCTCCCGGTGTGGTGTGGCGGAGGACGGAGCAAAACCGCGGGGCAGCACGGACGCGCCGGGTGGAAAATCGAGGGGTTAGTGCGATAGTCCTGGATCAAGGCTAGATGAGCAGCGAGTGCTGTGCGGTCGTATTCTAGTTCATCGGTATGCTCAAACCTCACGTCATAGTGAGGGACATAAAGCACTTTCGCAATACGTTGATCTATCTATATTGTTTCTGAAGTAGACGTCAATCCAGCACAGGCTCTCAGTTCCGTGTCTTCTGTGGTGGAAGGTGGCAACCCTGGCAACGTGGCGTGACCTGGAGCACTTAGGAACAGCATTGCAATTAGGCAAAAAGGAAGGGTCGAGCCCGTTTTTTGGTTCTTTTCAAACTGGACCACTGGATCTCAGCAGGTTGTCAATTGTGAGCTGCTTCCTGTGAAATTCAAACGTTATTCCTGAACAAAATGCAGTATAAATTTCTATAAAAGCCCTGTACCTATTTCCTAGGTTTTTTTTTTTTTTGTTTTTTTTTACCACGTCTGTTGACAGCCATCCCTCCACGCGGCTGTGGGGTTGGATTTCAAGAGTATCTGATGTAATTAGGACTAACGGGTGATTCCCCTCTTGTCCTGGCCTCCTCCTCCTCCTCCTTGGCTGCAGCGGCTCAGGAAAGCCAGAGGAGGGAAGCAGTTGAGGAGGTTCCTTTTTTTTTTAACAAGTCCCAGTGCAGCACGGCAAAGATGATGGATGCTCCACTCGCATTTTCGAGTGGTTGATGTGATATTGGCAAGAAGCTCTTTTTAGAGAGAAATATTCAGATGATGCTCTCCCTTCGGCCTTACTTCCATGAACTGTATGTTGAAGGACTTCTCACACTAGCATTGTAACCAGCCTCCCAAGTGTTGCACCAATGTCTTAAAATACTACTGTTGTGCCTCTCTTAAGAGTGTCTACTCTCCTGACTGGGTTTAAGCACTTATGACATTTCTAAATAAGGACGAATTTGATCTGTACCTCAAACACGCAGAACAGTGGCTTTCTTGTATTTGCTTCTAGGTTTTTTTTTTGTTTTTTTTTTGTGGCTCTTGTGCCTTTTTAGATTTAAACTATAAAGGTAGATTTTTATGGATCTAAACTCTTTATCTAGCGACAGACATTGACACTATAATTTGGTCATATTTTCTACCTCTACCTTGGCATAAGTATATCTTTCTGCAAAAAAAAAAATTTAAAAAAAATAAAAAATCATTAGAAATAGTTTTAACATGTGACATTTTAAGGCAGATTTTTACCACTGTTGAAGATGGGAATATCCTCAATATTCAACTTTTGAAGGGGTACACACAAGTCCTAGTGGCGTGTTCCAGAGTCAAAACATTTGTTCTCTATCCTTGCCTTTTTAATGATATTTCTACTTATTTACTACCTCAGAGAAGAGACAGGTGACTGTCCATCTAACGGCGGAGAAAATGTCTGTGTAGAGTTTTATTTTTTTTGTCAGATTAAGCACATGTACTTTGTAGCTCCGTAGTTTTTTTTTTTTTTTTTTTTTTTTTTTTTTACTGAGGTTAGCTCACAGCAGAATGATGTGTACCACATTGCCTGGCAGTTGACACTGCGTTTGTTCTGTTCCGGGTGTCTCTGCCTCTTCAGTCTGGAATGTTTACTCTGTTTTTAGGGAGCTGGGCCTCAGTCAAAAGGAATTCCTCAGTTGCATGTTGGAATATACACACACACACAACCCTTTGGGCACTGTGGATATTCACTCGGAGCACTACACCTGAAAAGCAACATCAGCACTAACTTTTCAAACTGATCCATGCTCCCGAGTGATTTGGCAACAACAATGCCAAACTCTTGCTGGGTCTAGCCTCTCCAGTGCGCTGCTTCTCCGTTACACATCCTTGTAAATTCAAGATGTGTTTTTTTTTTTTTTTTTTTTTTTGTTTGAGCACATCAGTGTAGGTTCTGGGAATGATGACGGGCATTTGTCGATATGTTCAACAATTTAATGGAGCACTTGCAAAAACACCCACCCCTGTGTGGTTATCAGTGGGATTACCTGGCATTCATGGTGTAAACGATTGCAAATTTGCAATATGCGTCAGTGAAATAAACGTTTTAATATCTCAGTTTGCTTCAGACAAAACTACTTTTGTGTGACATTTTGTGTGCAGTCGGTCTTTCCGTTCGGATTAAGCTGCAGACACACAGAGCCGACCGCCAAACGTAGGCAGAAAAGGCAGTCGGGCTGATCAGTCTCCCCCAAATTTGGTCAAAAAAGTGCCTCGGAACACACCAAAGCGACGAGACGTAATACATCTCCGTAACAGCAGGCGGCGCTAATCTGTATTGTCGCCCAGAAATGAAAACCGCCAGCTGATTGGACCAACCCGTCACGTGGGTCTGGTTTCTCCGCAAATTCAAAGACAGACCGTCATGGCGGCTCGTTCAGAATACGATCTCATATTGTACTAAAATAGTTCATCGAAACGTGTTTCTGAAAACATTTTAAGCGAGAAATAGGCAGTGCAGTTGCCGAATCTGTCTTCATTTCAGATCGACAAAGGTCAGTTTGAAAGATTTTCGTCAGATTTTGAGAGACTCTAGTCACGCTCATTCCGCTCCCCGTTTCCTGGTTAGCACTCTACCAATCAGATGGGTCATTTAAGTCCGACTGCCGGCAGTGCCCGCCCCGCCGATTATACATGTCAAAATCGGCCAAAATGAAGGCCGACGGCCCCTCAGACGGACAACGCCACGGAACACACCGAACAGACTCGAGTCACTGACCTCGCCAGACTGTCCCAACGGCCGATTATCAGCTATGTGTGTCTGGGCCTTTATCCACACTGGAAGGCGAGGTGAAAAGCCTCGTGCTCTCCCGACTGCGTCCCACTGCCCCTCTGATCTCCTCTCTCTGAAATGCTACAAATGGAGATAAGGGCACCCACTTAGACGGTCTCTCCTTGAAGGCCTGCGTGGCGTCGCACTCCGTTGTTCACGCGGAAAGTGACCGAAGTAGTTGCGCGAACAATGCAAAAGAATCGGAGAGCGGTCCCAAACCCTGTCGACTTTGACCCCTCCACACAACCGGCCAATCAGTGCGTAGAGTGGCTGGGATTGTTGCGAGTCCCCGCCCCGCTTTCAGATGCTGGGGTTGATGATCCAGAAAGCACTTTTTTTTTGTTTCTGAAGCATACTGAGGGCCCTTAAAGTGGCCCAGGTCCACATTTCACCTCCACCACCATAACCGCATCTTTCCTCTACCAGTTTGGGTTGTAACCCTAACCAAACCGTGGAGCCGGCGGATCAGATACCACTAATAAGAATCATTTGTAATGGTTGGGGAAGGTATCGGATGATGTCCTACCCATGGGCGCGCTGGACAGTGCTGGACAAGTTACTCAGGAAGTGTAATCTGTTACTTTTAACGTTATTACTCCTTTAAAAAGTAGTAATATTACCTTACTTAATACTTAAGTAATTAGCTACATTACTTGTTATATTACCATATTACCTCACATTCGGGTAACAGCAGCATTACTGTGATCAATAACTGTAATATAATTACCGTTTTGGAAATTGTAGTCCCTTACACTACTAGTTTCTGTGGAAAGTGATATTGCAGTAATACGTTACTTGGTTAAGCGTTACTGCCCAACACTGGTGCTAGATGGGAAAATTCTCCCAGCAGGTCAAAAATAAAAATGAGTTTAACCAAAATTGGCACAAACGTGTGGTTAGTGGGGGCTGGCCGCACGTGTGTGGTTACTCAGGCCACGGTTTAATGGACCTGGGGACTCGAGTCATTAAAATGTTCCGTCATTGGACTGGTACGTGTCTGCTGATGCTGAATAGCTCCGGACATGGTCTGGAGATGGGAGCGTTATGTCTCCAACACTAAACTAAACGTGTCGCCGTCGAAGCATTCCAGACTGAACATAGAGAAGCAGAGCAGAGGGTACCGGTGTCATTTCACTAAATGATCCTCCAGTACTGTGTGTGTGTGTGTGTGTGTGTTGCCTGCATTGCGGTCGGCTCTGAGAACCACTGCGATGCAGGTTTTGACACCTTTAACTTAGATATTTTGCATTAGGTGTTTGTATTATCACTTAATAGATTTTAGAAGACAGTGAAAAGAAAAGGAATTGTCATTTTCTGATTGTCTGAACATAAAGTAATTACAAAATAAAATCTTTAGATTTCCACGGTGTCCCTGTTTTTTTATTAAAAATGGAGTTGACAAGTTTCATTCATTTTTCTTTACTTTTAATACTTGTAACTACATTTTCCTGATAATACCTACAGACTTTTACTTAACATTTTCAATGCAGGACTTTTACTGTAACACGAAGGGCTGCCCCCTCTTAGTCAATTAGTCGACTTATCGGTCGTTTTGGTCTTAGTCAACTAAGATTTCTTTAGTCGATTAGTCATGTATGTTTTTTTCATGCTGAATGACTTATTTCCAAGAAACGTACGAGCACATCTCTGTTAAACACAAGAATTAAAGTGGTGCTTCTGCATCACTCTTTGCGGAGATGCTCAGATTTACAGATTTGTCGATTTAAATCAACTAATCGATTAGTCGATGCAATTGAATGAGTGTTAGTCGGCTACGAATTCCTTCAATCGAGCACGGCCCTAGTAACACGAGTATTATTACAGTGTGGTATTAGTACTTTTACTTAAGTAAAGGATCTGAATATTTCTTCCACCCCTGCATATATTGAAGTGTGACTTGTTTTACCCTGACCCAAAGCGTACGGCATGCCATAAGCAAACAGGCATTTTCAGTCAGTACTTGATTGAAGCACATTTGGCAGCAACCACAGTTACTGTCAGTCATTCTGCTGTGCACAAGCTGGGCTCATCTGGATTTGTGCCAGACAGTGGGACCGTGGTACACCCATATAGTTAGTTAAAGAAGGGGAATTATATGTGCATCACGTAGGTGCAAAGCTATCAGCACAAGCGTCAAGGAAGAAAAGGTAAAGCCTGAGCACTTACTCTGAGCCTGAGCACTTACTCCATGCCTTAAGAAGATTAATATTAAAGATTAAAGATTAAACTTAAAGTACCGTTATCAGCGCCATGGCCAACCCGCAGAAAGCGCACACTGTGATACTTCAGCTTACATCGTATTTACCAAACCTGCAGTTCATCGGGTAAACAGTGCCTTTCTCCGCCCACTATACTGGACATTGCGCTGTAGCAAAGCATTAAGTACTTGTGCTATGATACGGCAGAGTGCAGACTGCGATATTCCCACTGCTGATACTATGACTGTTTGAAATGATCCTGATGCCAATATTTGTAATGTAGCGAGGAGTTAAACAACTGCTGGAATGGAATGTGAACGCTGAGTCAGAGATTCAATGTCATCTTTGATTTCTTCCAGTAACTGTAATATTGCATGGCTGCTTCATCTGTAACGCTTAATGACTTCGTGTTCACTCAACTGAAAAAGTGTGATCCTTGTGGCAAAAATCCTTTCAGCTCATCTCCTTGGCCTATGTCTTCGTCTTGCTCAGATTACTGCTGCCATTTCACCAGGTAGCATATGTGAGGAAACCCGCTTCCAGGTTTACACCTGCTTTAAGTGAATTTTCACCGCAAAATAGAGGCGCGCTTTCACGGGCGTTTTTTGTACATGCCACGGAATACATAATTAGGCACACTTTACGCTTCCCCTCCCATCTCTTTATGGGAAACTCCCACTTTCCCCTTGACCCTCTCGTGAATGCATATGCATGACACGGAAAAGCGCAATTTGCCATTTTCAGTTCCCGCGACAGGCAGTCTGCACTTTTACTTCAGTTCGGCCTGTTTGTACATACCTCGCCATGCTTTTACGCACACTTTGCGAAACTAATACGCCTGAAGTGGGCCCAAAAGCGTTAGTACATCTGGCCTTCAGTGTCTCTGTGTTGGACGGAGAATCTCCTCCTGTTTCTCACTGCTGATCAGTGGAGTCTGTACAGGATCGCACTTACAGAAATATTTTAGGTTATAGTTATGAACTAAAGAATGAACTTTGTATAAAATAATTCAGAATGATTGAACAGATTCCTCGTGAACATTGTAAACCTCTTCCACTTCCAATCCTTTAAAGATGGAAGCTGTGGTCATGAAATTGTAGAAATGGGGGACTTTGGGTTAGTTTGATTGTTCTTAATTTTGGTATTTCTCTCTAAAATAACAAATGACAACATTACCAATAATCAGTAAAATTACAAATCATCATTGTCATTAACAGTTAAAATAACTTTTAACTGGAGTTTAATTTCCCTTTTATCACTGCTGGTTGTTATTATAAAGTGTTACTGCTCCTCTGATCTCAGTTGTCAGAGTGTTTCTGGTTCTACAGGATTCTTCCTGTCTCCTCCTCGGTACGCCTCCTCCTCCTCTTCCTCTTCCTCCTCCTCCTCCTCCTCCTCCTCCTGATGAAGCTGAAACAGGTTTGTTGTTTTGCTGTCAGAGACAAAGGTTTCAGTCGACACACACGATAAGATGTCTTGGTGTCCCAGAGGTCTTCCAGGTCAAGCTGCAGCGTGAGAAACCCTCCAATCAGAGCAGTCAAGTACGTAAGTCTTTCACTTTTTCATTTTCATTTTTTGTTGAGTTCACGGAGCAGAGACTACCTGTTAGTTAGACCTCCACGTTAGTTATCTGCTCAGAGACAGAGGGGGAATGGATTTCATATTTTAGGAAACATGTTCAGCTTGTGTAATGAGTAGTTAGTGTCTACAGTCATTAAATCTTTCAGTCAGTAATGGAGCATCAACACAGCAGTCCAAATGTCATCCTTATTGATTTTGTCGCAGCCCTTCCTGCCTGTTTCCTGACAGGTGGAGCTGTGACTCATTCCAGGGAACAGCTCACCTGTGTCAGAGATTTCGCTCCAGGCAGAGAGTGACACTCTTCTTCATCAACTCTTTGGACTGTTTGAAGAAACTGTAAGTTGCTGTTTGATACTTTAACAACACGTTAGTCTTTCGTCTCTTCAGGGTTTGTTTCCGGCTCTGTAATGTTGCAGATTCACAGTTTACACACAACGTATTAATCAGCAGTAAAACATGATGTAACGTTCCAGATTAAACCATAAAGGAGTTCAAATCAGCTCAGGAAGGGGGAGGGGAGGGGGCACTGGCATGTCCATTTTCAAAAACTCATGCTGGAGGCTTTACATTTAGCCGAACCTTTAAGGTAAACAAACATATTGCAGATGCCTAAACACAGATACTAAAACTAGTTCAGCCTCTCTCTCTCTCTGGAAAGTATGATAAAGTGTGGCTGGCCCTCCGACCTCCAAAAGAATACAGTCCTGAGACAAAACATTCCATTATCATACTGCTGCCTAGATTCCCTGAATCTGTAGCGACACATAATTCTACATGAACAGGTTTGGTTATTAGAGACTGGCCGAATATTCTCATCCCCTGACCTGTGACCTATGAATGAAATGATGTTGTCTAAGCTTTCCCTTTGTCATCATATCACAACATAGTGTTTCCGAAAATTACAAAACAGTGGTACTTCCTCCTGATTTTGTCTGTTTATAAATGTTGAGATTGTCATAATATAGTCTTGTCTCCATTAGAGGACAGAAAGATGACATTAGTCCTGGAGTCTTTACAATGTTCCTGTTCTCCCAGAAAGATAATGCATGAAATCATTCAGTGAAGAGCTTCAGACTTTATATTCTGCTTGATAGCTTCTAGTTTCTCCTGCAGCTTCTGTTTCTGAAGATTATCAAGTGATCTTCCTCTGTTTCTAACAGCACCCATCAGAGACCAGATCCTGCTGAACGCAAACCTGAACCAGCTGTGTGTCCATGAAGAGTGACTGGTCCATGGACCCTGCGCTATTTTTCAAAGAACGTTTCCAAATGGCAGAGTAAGTCAGCATCAGTTACTTTATAACGTCAGCAACATTACAAGAAGAGCAGGAACAGCTTATTAAAGTAGAAACTTCAAAATATATTTTTATTGATTTTAAACTGTGTGTATCTGCCAGAAAGTAAGTTATTGTCAGGCATTATTAACACTCAACTGTTAACAATTAACACTGTATACATAGTCACATAAGTGGAAGCACAGGTAATGGATTACCTGCAGGGCATTGCTGCCTGTCGCACCTCCGACGGTGCCATTGGGGCAGTTGCAGGGTTGTCAGGATTGAAGACTGGAGAGGAGGCTTTTAAAATGCACAATTTGTGTATTTATTAACAAAACGACACCAAAACATACTCAAACCAAAATACAAAATAATATTAAACTGAGGCAAAATAACAGCAAGCTGCCAAGTCTCTTCTTTCTTCTCCTGAAGCCCTTCTCACTCAGCCTCCACTAATTGGACCCTACCACATGCATAGGTGATTATAGGGTGAGCTAACCTGAGCAAGCAACATTAACACTTAGTTTCTCAAAACATCATTACAATTAGATAGATCAGTTACTGCTGACATTACTATTTATTAGGGCTGTCAGCCTTAACACGTTAATCGCGATGCGATTAAGGGCCGACGCGATGCGTTTCATTTTTTGTAATCGCATGCCGGCATTTATTAATTTATTTTACACTTCACTCAGCTTTGCGTCGTGCCTAACAGGCTACTATTTTGACCCTTTGCAGCACTGTTACTTATCATCAAGCTGCCACTTCCTCCTAACACATCCTGCTGCTGCAGGCTGCAGGCATGATGGAGAAAGACAGCAGCAATGAAATCCTGAATGGCGCTTTTTATATTCCAAAACTCCCGCACGGCTTGTAGACAAGTCGAAAGCCATATGCACATTGTGTAAAGCCGAATTAAAATATCACCGAAGCACGTCAAGCTTGAGCTACCACCTACGGAGCTAAACATAGTAGTACAGTTATTAACGTTGATGCTACCCGCTAGCATGCTACCCACTCAGACAAAGCACTATTTTGGAGAGTGCTACTTGCCGACCTGTGGATGAAACCAAATCCCAAAAAATGACTACAGCTCTTGCGAAACGGGTGGCAACTAACTGCAGACCTGTCAGCATCGTAGAGGACTCGGGTCTTAAAGATGTACTACGGTTGGCATGTTCTGACCTGTCTCGTTGCCGTCGAGGGGACAGTAGTTTTCACGGATACACAGCCTGTACGACACGGAGAAAGCAGCCCAACTGGAACTGCTGCAAAGTGCTGCAAACGCTGTCTCATTAACCGGTGATCACTGGACGTCAGTGAGTAATCAACATTATTTAGGAGTTACTAAACACTATATTGACACTATATAGACTCTAGTAATGATAGGGATTTTTAGTTTTGTTTACAGTAAATAAATAATTACAAATCTTAAAATCATGTTCATTTCTTTGCATTCATTTGATTCCCAATCAAGATACACTGGTAAAAATTGCTTTCGATTGTTAATATGTACTTAAAAACTGTTCTGAAATGCAAAATAATAGAATTTTAATCATGTGATAAAATATGTGATTAATCGCGATTAACTATAGAAATTAGAAAAATTAATCGTTTGACATACCTACTATTTATACATATGTGCACCCACAACATCATTTACTGCAGAACTATCGTACCTATTGTTCTACACCTTAGGATTGCCCAGCCCTTCCATACAGAAAGGACCTAATGAGGCAAACCTGCATATGCACTCTCCCTGATTAAGCAGGTGAGCAGCTGATCTACCCCCCCATATCACAGGCAGAACCATAGCAAAACACTATGAACCCACAAAACCTGCTGAACAGGCCTATGTCAAATAATAAAGTAACAAATAAATGAAAACAATAACCTACAACATTACACTGAAATTAAGGATTAAGCAGACACCAAACAGTATTAATTTTGGGAAAAGGGCCCAATGAAAAAGGAGAAAGGAAGCCTTTTCACCAAGGTTATCAGCCGGTAGCTACCCTTCATAGATGTTTCGCTCCATTAATCCTGGAACATCTCAGGATGGTAGGGACGTCTCCCTACCGCCCCCTGCAGCTGCCCCTAGGATCCTTGTTTTGCCCACGACTGGTCTTTCCTCCTTAGCCAAAGCCAGAATCTCCCCTGTTCTGCTTCCTCGGCCAGTTCTTTGAGTGCATTCTTTAACGTTGTGCCAGTCACCCCCACACTCCTCAGGAAGCACTGGGTGGATGTTCCTACAAACCCCCTGCAGCCAACTTCCACGGGGTAGTTGACAGCAGACCATCCTGCTTCTCTGCACTCTGCTGTCAGCTCTGTGTATTTATCCTTCTTCCTCTCAAAGGCTGCCTCCATCCCTCCCTCCCCTGGGACAGTGAACTCTGCTATGATCACTGTTTGGGCGGTTGGAGACCATAAGATGGTGTCCGGTCGCAGGGAGGTTATGGTGATCTCTGTTGGGAACTTGAGCTGTTGGTTGAGATCCAACAGCAACCTGCTTGATCTCAGCCCATTTGGGTGGTGTGATATCGAACTGGGAGACAGGTTCAGCAGGGCGAGGCACGTATCCTGGCAAACCAAGCGGATTGTTTTTTCTCATGGTAGCATAGTTGACTCTTGATGTGCTCCTCAAGCTCCTGTTCAGTGAATTCCAACCTTTTATTTTTTATTTGTTTATTTAACCTTTTTTAACCAGGTAGGCCGTTGAGAACAGGTTCTCATTTGCAACGGCGACCTGGCCAAGAAAAGCATAAGTGTGCAGGACAACATACAGTTTCACATTTCAATACAATACAGGAATACAGAATACAAAAGGCCACATAAAGTGCAGATTAAGTAGGCATTACAAAGCCGGTGCAAAGTGAGGTGTAAGTAAGACAAAGGATATGCAAAAGTGATATGGTAATAACACAATATACATGAATAGACAGTCTATAACACTGCTGAGATGGAGTGTAGAGCCAAACAAAACAAAACAAGAACAGTTAGTGCAAATTATGATATAGATAGTGGTGTTGAATCAGTTATAACGCATTTTATATGAATAGGCAGTCAATGTAAATGCTGAAATTTAGTGAAGAGTCGATATACAGTTAGTGCAAATTGTGGTCTGGTTAGTGATATAGGTCAGTAATAACACAGTTAACCGGAATAGACAGTCTATGTAGATGTTGAATGTAGTGAAAAGTCAATATACAATTGGTGCAAAGTGTGGTCTAGATGATGCTGTAGGTCAGTAATATCACAGTATACATGAATAGACAGAATATATAAATGCTGAGATGTAGTAAAGAGTCAATATACAGTTAGTGCAGATGGTGGTCTAGGTAGTGATGTAGATCAGAAATAACACGATATGCATGAATAGACAGTCTATAAAATGCTGAGATGTAGTAAAGAGTCAATATACAGTTAGTGCAGATTGTGGTGTACAAAAATTGTGTGACAACAAAGGTTAGAGGAATGACAGTTGAGCATACCTGGGCGGATGAATAGTGCAAAAGGGCGTAAACAGAATATGATAGCAATGCAGGTGAATATGTGCATCTGTGCAAATATGCAATGGGGTGTGACTGAGATAATGGATTGCAGTAATGCAATAGGGTTGTGCGAGAGCAGAGCATGAATGATGAAGAACGGTTAGCACGTACAGTGATCGGACAGGAGCTCAGACAGATGTACTTTGAAGGCAGTTAATGAGATAAGGGTTTTGAGTTTCAGGGTTTTTTGAAGTGCATTCCTATCATTTGCAGCTGAGAACTGGAAGGAGGCGGCCAAAGGAGGTGTGGGCTTTTGGGGTGACCCAGGAGATGTAACTGCTAGCGCGCAGGTTGCGGGTGGGTGAAGCTATGGTGGCCAGTGAGCGTAGGTACAGCGGGGCTTTGCCTAGCAAGGATTTGTAAATGAGTTGGTACCAGTGAGTTAAGTGACGAGTGTGTAACGAGGGCCAGCCAACTAATGCATAGAGGTTGCAGTGGTGGGTGTTAGGAGGGGCTCTAGTCATCAAACGTATGGCACTATGGTAGATAACATCTAGTTTATTCAGGAGAGAGTTTGAGGCAGTTCTGTAAATGACATCACTGAAATTGAGAATTGGTAAGATTGTCATTTTCACCATGGCGAGTTTGGCAGCATGAGAGAAAGAGGCCCTGTTGCGGAATAGGAAACCGATCCTGGACTTAACTTGAGATTGAAGGTGAGTTATGTGTTGTTGGAAGGAGAGGGAACTGTCTAACCAGACACCTAAGTATTTGTACACCGCCACGTTTTCTAGTTCCAACCCATCGAGCGTGGTAATGCTAATCGGGTGGGCAGGGGTGAGCAGCGAACGATTGAAAAGCATGACCTTGGTTTTGCCAGAGTTTAGCAGTAGTTGGAGGTTTCGGAAGCAGTGCTGAATGGCGTTGAAGCTCTCCTGGAGGTTTGATAGCACAGTATCCAAAGAGTTGACAGATGTGTACAGGATTGTGTCGTCTGCATATAGGTGGATTTGAGAATTCCCAGCAGCAAGAGCCACATCATTGATGTATAGGGAGAAATCGAACCTTGTGGCACCCCCGTAGAGACATCCATAGGTTCAGACAGCAGGCCCTCCGATTTAACACGCTGGATTCTATCAGAAAAATTGTTATTGAACCAAGTGAGGCAGTTATGAGAGAACCCAAGGTGGTGGAGTCTGACGATGAGAATATGATGGTTAGCAGAGTCAAAGGCCTTGGACAGATCAATGTAGATGGCTGCACAGTAATGTTGTTTATGACATTGAGGGTAGCTGTGGTAGAGCCATGACTGGCACGGAAGACAGATTGTGTAGCAGAAAGGATACAGTGGGATTCGAGGTGGTTGGTAATCTGTTTATTGACCAAGCTTTCGAGGACTTTCGAAATACAGGATAAGATATATATGGGTCTATAACAGTTTGGGTCAAGGGTGTCTCCCCCTTTGAAGAGAGGGATGACTGCGGTGGATTTCCAATCTCCGAGAATTTCTGAAGATGTGAGAGACAGGTTGAACAGGTTGGTAATGGGGGAAGCGATAATATTTGCAGATAATTTTAGGAAATTTGGATCAAGGTGGTCTAGCCCAGCTGATTTGTATGGGTCCAGATTTTGCAACTCCCTCAGCACGTCAGCTGTCAGGATAGGGGTGTGGACGAGTAGCTGCAGGTTTTGTAAAGCAGTTTACTGGGGGGGGGGGGCCAGCCGCCAGATGGAAAGCATGACCGGCTTCAGCGAAATGCTTATTGAGGTTCTCTATTATCATAAAATGATTACCTAATTTCAGAGCCTTGGGTAGCTGGGAGGAGATGTTCTTGTTCTTCATCGTTTTTACAATGTCCCAGAACCTTTTTGAATTGGCAATGCAAGAAGCAAATTTCAGTTTAAAGTAGCGAGCCTTAGTTACTCGGACTGCCTGAGTGTACCGGCTTCTTTAAAGACTTTCATGTTATGGCGGTTGTTCGAGGCTAATGCAGTTCGCCACAGGGTGTTTTTATGTTGGTTGAGGGCGGTCAGTTCTGGAGTGAACCAGGGACTGTATCTACTCTTGGTTCTAAACTTTTTAAATGGGGCATGCTTATTTAGGACAGATAGGAAATCAGTTTTTAATGACATCCAGGCATCCTCCACTGTCGGAATGAGGTTAATGTTCTCCCAAGCTACAAGGTTCAGGTCAGTCAGAAAGGCTTGTTCGCAGAAGTGTTTTAAACAGCGTCTGACTGAGATAAGTTGTGGACTTTTAACAACTGACCCATTACGGATGCATGCAATCGAGCAGTGATCACTGAGAGCCTGTGGTGTATTTAGAGGGCAGGTTGGTCAGGACAATATCTATGAGTGTGCCCTTGTTTCTGGCTTTGAGGTTGTATCTCTTAGGTTCATTTATAATTTGTGTAAGGTTGAGGGCATCAAGCTTAGCAAGTAGTAGTTGGGGGGTTGAGCATATCCAGGTTTAAATCTCCTAACAGTAAATATTCTGCAATTAGATGGGGGAGAAGGGTTGTAACATCATCCATATAGCTCCGCAAGGCTGGCAGTCATTGGCCTGACTGGGATTTGACTCCCCGGACCATTTGTCTCGCACAGATCAGGATAACGTCGAAGGCTGCTGTAAAAAGGATGGGAGAGATTGAACAACCTATCGCTATGCCTTTCTCGAGCTGGTGCCAACCAGTCGTAGCCATTTGGATTTTGTAACAGACTTGGAAGCTCCCAAAGTAGTTGGATACAAGGTTCTGAATACAGGTTGGAATGTGGAAGAAGTTGAGTGCAAAGGAGATAAGCTGGTGGGGTACAGAGCCATAAGCATTGAATATTCTAGATCAAGCCAGACTACGTGGAGGTCCAGTTTCTCGCGTTCGGCTGTCTGAATCTGCTCCCAAATCATGATTGAGTGTTCTGCCCCTAGGATCCTTGTTTTCCCCACGACTGGTCTTTCCTCCTTTGCCAGACAGACATTACAGTTATTTATGCAGGGAGACCTTAAATGAGCATGTGATCCTCAATAAATCAGTTTTTCCATCAGGACCAGACCAGAGTCTGAACCTAAACCTGAACCCAGCTGTGTGTCCTTCTAGAGCGACGGGTCAAAGAATGATTTTATTAATTTTAAAAGTGTTTCTGACGAAAAGCAAGTCGTTATTAGCATTCCGTTTTTTTCCCAAATTAATATATACTGTATAGTCTATTGTATCATTATATTTAGTATGTATTTAGGAAGGCTTTAACTGAACATGCAAGCTTCAATAACTGTATTTTTCATTAGGACCCATCAGAGACCAGAACCTGCTGAACCTGAACCCAGCTGTGTGTCCATGAAGAGTGACTGGTCAAATGATAATTTTCTTAATTTTAAAGGATGGCAACCCTCTGCTGAAAAGAGGTAAGCTGTTAATAACATAACATTTATACTGATCCATATTTAAACTCTTATTTATCAAGCCAGTGTTTGTTCATTTTCAGCATCATTTCAGCTGCTCAGGTTAACAATATATGATAATTTACAGGTATTTATTCTAGATATTTAACATTACAGTACTTATGTAAAATCATGCTGATACTATGTACTAACATTTAACATGTAAGGTGTTGTGGATGTCAGGTTGTATACTCTGTGTACATACAATACATCTGCTTATGCCTTTGGACACACCTTTACTGATGTTCCTAGAATCATCGGGTGTTTTGGTTATTCAAAATCGTACACCCTCCTCCAGGTGACCCAGCCGGGGGCTGATCAGACCTGCAGTCCTGCATAGTTAGAGAGCTTATCTTCAAAGGCTGCTTCCAAGTGGTCTTCCCATGGGACTTAAATCTCCAACAGTGCAGCTTGCTTGGTGGACTCAGAAACAAGGACAATGACCGGTTGCAGGGTGGGGGGTGCCATATGGTTGAGTAACTTTGGGTGGCATTTGAGGTCCATCAACTGATGGTCCGTTGTAGAGGTCAGGATGCCTGCAAACGTTCTTGTTGCTGGTTCTGGCTGCTCCCAAGATAAATGTGATTCTCTATTTTTGTTCAATGAATGCTCTGATGGGTGGTTGTCCTAAAGCAGAATTTGTTCTGGGCTCTCTGCACTCTGGTTCAGCAGACATAGTGAGCATGTTCATGGCTAAGGACAACAGTGTAGCAGAGATAGTCCACCCTGTGATAATGATAATGCTTCTAAGGAGACCCTCATCCTGAAGTTGCTGTAGTAAGTGGTCTCTGATTCTGATTAAGACATGATATTAAGTGTGAGCTGGACCAGTTTGTGTGAAATAGAGCCACAATAAAGGCAGCATTTTCATGCCCTTTCGTGACATTCCACAAAACACTTTCCCAACTCGCCTCTCATACCACTCTTCATGATGGAGGACACAATCCATTCCTCTGATCCTGTCTCCTATGACCCTTTCATATGCTGCCTGATGTGGATCCTGTTGTGGATCCTCATTACTCTCTTTGATTCAGAGTAAGGTGTTCTAGAGCCACTCTTCTTTGAACCGTTCAGCTGCAATGCTGACATTGACGTTTTTATGACTTTCAACCCCCCACCCCCTCTTTCATAAAGGTCATCGTAGCTTTTGTCGAGACACATGGTGAAAAGATTACTTTCTCCAGGGCCTTAAATAGAAATGATCATTTTTGAAATTGTTTGAAAGTTAGAGTATTGCTGAATCTGTTTGCCAATTGGATGTCAGATCAGAAGTTAATAAGTGGAAGCCAAAAAAAAGGAACTACCATCATTATTCTCAGTCCAGGACAGCAGTTCTCCCTGACCACATAATGTGAGCTAATTCTTCCTTATTCCTCAACAGAGTGGACCAGGAGAGCTCAGAGGTTCTCAGTGGTCAGTCTACCCAGCAGCATCAAACACACCTGGACTCCATATTTATGGTCTGTACATGTATAACAACTACTTTTACATCTGTTCTGTTCACAATCATCACCATGCTGCACTTCCTGAGGAGAATGAAGCAGGACAAGCTGGCTGACCGTCTGCAGAGCAGTAAGAGAATTTTGTTCCTTTATAAAGGAATTTTATGAATTTTTTCTTTATAAATCACTTAGTGATCTTTGTTCGTTTGTATTCATTCAGGAAGCCCTGCTGGAGTTTGTAAACGTAAGCTCAAGTCTAACCTGCTAAAGAAGTTCCAGTGTGTGTTTGAGGGGATTGCTAAAACAGGAAACCAAACCCTTCTAAATCAGATGTTCACAGAGATCTACATCATAAAGGGAGGGACTGCAGAGGTCAATGATGAACATGAGGTCAGACAGATTGAAACAGCATCCTGGAAACCAAACAGACCAGAAACAACAATCAGACAAGAAGACATCTTTAAAACCCCACCTGGAAGAGATGAACCAATCAGAACTGTGATGACAAAGGGAGTGGCTGGCATCGGGAAAACAGTCTTAACACAGAAGTTCACTCTGGAGTGGGCTGAAGACAAAGCCAACCAGGACATCCAGTTCACATTTCCATTCACCTTCAGAGAGCTGAATGTGCTGAAAGAGATAAAGTGCAGCTTGGTGGAACTTGTTCACTACTTCTTTAGTGAAACCAAAAAAGCAGGAATCTGCAGGTTTGAAGAGTTCCCGGTTGTGTTCATTTTTGATGGTCTGGATGAGTGTCGACTTCCTCTGGACTTCCACAACACTAAAATCCTGACTGATGTTACAGAGTCCAGCTCAGTGGATGTGCTGCTGACAAACCTCATCAGGGGGAATCTGCTTCCCTCTGCTCGCCTCTGGATAACCACACGACCTGCAGCAGCCAGTCAGATCCCTCCTGAGTGTGTTGACATGGTGACAGAGGTCAGCGGGTTCACCGACCCACAGAAGGAGGAGTACTTCAGGAAGAGATTCAGAGATGAGGAGCAGGCCAGCAGAATCATCTCTCACATCAAGACATCACGAAGCCTCCACATCATGTGCCACATCCCAGTCTTCTGCTGGATCACTGCAACAGTTCTGGAGGACGTGTTGAAGACCAGAGAGGGAGGAGAGCTGCCCAAGACCCTGACTGAGATGTACATCCACTTCCTGGTGGTTCACTCCAAAGTGAAGAACATCAAGTATGATGGAGGAGCTGAGACAGATCCACACTGGAGTCCAGAGAGCAGGAATCTCCTACGAGGTCTGATGACACAGACAGGCAGTAGCTCAGAGACCAATCAGAAAACAGTCCAATACATCAAGAAGAAGATCAGTAAGAATCTGTCTGCAGAGAGAAGCATCAATCTGTTTCACTGTCTGAATGAACTGAATGATCATTCTCTAGTGGAGCAGATCCAACAGGCCCTGAGATCAGGAAGTCTCTCCACAGATAAACTGTCTCCTGCTCTGTGGTCAGCGCTGGTCTTCATCTTACTGTCATCAGAGAAAGATCTGGACGTGTTTGACCTGAAGAAATACTGTGCTTCAGAGGAGGCTCTTCTGAGGCTGCTGCCAGTGGTCAAAGCCTCCAACAAAGCTCTGTAAGTGGGATGTATTCATCATTAAATACTCTATCATATACCATATACTTGTTTGCTTCCTGTCATCTCTCCAGACTGAGTGGGTGTAACCTGTCAGAGAGAAGCTGTGAAGCTCTGTCCTCAGTTCTCAGCTCCCAGTCCTCTAGTCTGAGAGAGCTGGACCTGAGTAACAACAACCTGCAGGATTCAGGAGGGAAGCTGATCTCTGTTGGACTGAAGAGTCCACACTGCACACTGGAGACTCTCAGGTCAGGATTCATTAACCCATTCAACTGATGACCATTTCAACTCTGATTAACTTTAGTTGATAAACAGATAACGTGTAGAATTACTTTACATGAGGATTTTTAATCATTTGCTTTTGTTGTTGAATAATTAAATACCACAGATGATTTTAAAGATGTATTATAAATCTGGACCAAAATGTACCTGGACAACAAACAAACTAGGTTCCTGTGTGTTGTTCTGTGTGTTTGCAGTCTGTCAGGCTGTCTGATATCAGAGGGAGGCTGTTCTTCTCTGGTCTCAGCTCTGAGCTCCAACCCCTCCCATCTGAGAGAGTTGGACCTGAGATACAATCATCCAGGAGACTCAGGAGTGAAGCTACTGTCAGTGGGACGGGAGGATCCACTCTGGAGACTGGACACTCTCAGGTAGAAACATTGATGAACAAAAAGGAGATATTTGTGTAGGAAGTTTTAAAGGAGAACATCTCCAGGAACTAAAATGATAACTCCCTTTTGTTAATAATTGATGTAGTTTGGACACATCTCTGTATGTTAAAGGAACTGTCCATGGTTTGAAGAAATATTCTTTTTTCCCTCTTTCCCGGGATCAAATCAGTTTCAACTTGACAGAGAAAGGTCCAGGACAGGTTTAGCCTAGCTTAGCATAAAGCAATGTGCTTTCTATGCTGTGATAAGAGTGTGTGGATGAAGCATTAATTTACTCTTTCAGCAGACTAGTTAGCTAGAGGTTTAAAATGTCAGTTGCCGGTGCTGCATGGCTCATGTGATCGATCAGAGACGTACACTGATGTCTGGACCAATTATTGTACAACGTTCCTCTTGTGCTTTGAGAGTACCGACTCTAAGTCTTTCCTAGTTCCTGCGGTGCCAAAACAATAAAAGATTGGGTTCTTAGAACTATGAAAAAGTTCCTCCGGTCCGATAACGTCTCGTATGTCTCTGTCTCTCTCTCTTTAAAGGAAAAAGTTCCTAGACTCCCTTAATAGTCAAGCCGTATCTAGAGTTGTTAAATTGGTGCGACGTCATAAACTTTGTAAAACGTTGTGTAAATAACTTCATAAATGTCCATGCCTTGTTGTATATGTGGCCAACGTAATAGGCACACGCTGTTATTTCTACTCTATAACATATCTCATTTATTTCCCTCTGTAGGGCTTTTATTTTCATGCAGCTTTGGTTGAAAAACACAGCGTTTATATAGCCCAATAGATCAGCTTATCAGGAACTAGAGATGGACATCTCCATCCTATAAAACAACAACCTGTAGTTTCAGTAATATTCTCATGACCTGGGGTCTCATTTATAAAAGTGTGCATAGGATTCTTACTAAAAGTGTACGTGTACAAAACTTCTCAGAAGCTCGGGAATTGCTGCAAATTGAATTATAATTTTGGCCTGTTCTCGCACAGTGTAGGTAAACCTGATGTATAGACTAGGCTACCTATATTAATAATACCTTCCAAAACGGCAGGCATTACGACACACAGGGACAGCTTCGATATACCAGACCTATATGATAAAATTGAACAGAACTATATATTATATCCAAACAAGCCTTAGCGATAAAGTTGAAGATTATATATAATATTTATATAAAACACTTAGCTGTCTGCCATTTCCCTCGGGAAATAGCCGGTTGCCCCCAGAGTGGCGAGGACCTGTATTTGGACCGGGATGGCACGGTTCCGGCGCGTTGCCCTATCTACTGGACCCAATTCAGTACATAGATCCAAGAGCACAGCTTTAGGGAATTTAAATCAGCATATTAGCCAGTCATTGTCATGGTCCCTGAAGCCTCTTTCTCTCCTGTTTCTTCCATTGGCATAGTACTTCTGCAGTGCCAGCAGTGCCATCATGTAGCATTACGCACGGGGGGTCACAGCATCAACTAGTGATATCCCCCCATCCTGAGATACAATTTGAAGACGAAAGTCTAATTGGCAAACACACTTTTCTTCATGCAGGTTTTGTCACGAACAGTATTAAAGTTCGGACCGATAACGAGGACATTAAGTGTAACGATTGCGCGAGAGCTTAACGGCTGTATTTCCAGACTTTGACATTTGATGATACATGCACAGTATTAAAGACAGATATTTAGTTATTTACACTGTGTTCTGCTGTTATCTAATGGTAGGGTATTTGATGCTATCCTGTATTCCATGGAGTCTGGCCATCTCCTCCTGCGCTCCGTAGCGGACAATGTGACGGTGAGACAGCGCCGATTAAATATTAAAGTGCCCATATTATGAAAAAATCACTTTTTCTGGGATTTAGGGTGTTATTTTCTGTCTCTGGTGCTTCCACACACATACAAACTTTGAAAAAAATCCATCCATGCTGTTTAGAGTGAGATACGGTTTCTGAATGTGTCCTGCCTTCAGTCTCTGGGTGAGCTGTTCAAAATCGGCACGGCTTGTGATGTCACAAGCCGAAACGAGCAGGCTAACCGCAACCATTAGCTCGTAGCGTTAGCATGCTAACGCTATGGCTAACGCTAGCATGCTAACGCTAGCATGCTAACGCTAGCATGCTACCTCGTTCTCAATAGCAAAGCACTACTACAACACACACAAGTTCACCATAATCTACAAAAGAACTACTTACATGTGCACCCTCATTTAGAAGTCTCCCAGCTAATCCTGCCTTGTAACTGACCGAAGTTGTAGAAACAGCCTTTCTTTTACTGTCTATGGAGCTAGCTAGCTGACATGATCTACATCTGAGCTACTGGGCATGTGCAGTGCAATCAAAGATAGTACAGAAGAAGAAGAAGAAGAAAAGAGGTCTCACTCTGTAGCTAAAACAGAGACCAGCTGAAAAGAGGATCTGCAGCAGTGAGAGAGAGCGGTGCAGTACAACACAAATATGGTGTTTTTTGAAAATTAAACCATGTAAACTTATTCTGGTACAACCTTAAAATACAATTATGAACCTGAAAATGAGCATAATATGGCTGCTTTAAGAACGAATTTTGATTTAAGATTTTAATTAGATTTTACAAAGTGTTTATGGAACAAGTATCAGTCAGTACAAGCGCAAATAATACTGCTGTTTTTAATCTTCATGACAATGTGGATGATATGGAGTGAAGAAATGTGCGTGAGACATTAATACTTGAAAATATTAAGAGTAATCGTTATTCCCACATTTACTTCCTGCAGTCTTATATCAGTTTACCACCTCACCATCTGCGTCGCCAATTCCCATTGAGTCAGAGTTTGCGTGGAGGACTACGCATTCTCCCGTCAAGTTTGTTTTTTATAAATCACAACCTTTGCGTGGGAATTGGCGCACACACATTTTCAGCCCCGTTTTGTGCGTACGCCACGTTTATAAATGAGACACCTGGTCATTATGATATGATAAAGTACGCTAGGAACACACTCATACACATCAAATAGCCTATTATAAGAACAGCTGATTTCTGGAGCAGTAAACGGCTTTAGAGGGCGCTCTCTGTTGCTTGTTGTGCGTACTGTGAAATAAAATCCTGACTTAGACCTACTCTATCTGGAAAGTGTCCTGAGATAACTTCTGTTATGATTGGACACTTTAAACGAAATTAAACTGAATTAAATATTTTAAATGATTGACAGCCCAAATATGAATATAAAATTAATAAATTCCAACCTTACATTTGATTAGAATGAAGCTGTGTGTGTGAGACTGATGTAATGCCCCCCCCCCCCCCTCCATTCAGGGTGGAGCCTGCTGGAGTCAGATGGTTGACACCAGGTCTGAGGAAGTGTAAGTGTGTTTTTAATTTCATTCATCAAACTGTGACATCACTCATTCAACCCTCTGATGTCATCATCAAAGTGCTGATGGGTTAATACCTGCAGCTGTGTTGTGTCTCGTTCTCTCCGTCAGATTCCTGTAAACTCGCACTCGACATAAACACAGTGAACAGAAAACTCAAACTGTCTGACAACAACAGGAAGGTGAAACGTGTGGAGGAGGATCAGCCATATCCTGATCATCCAGAGAGGTTTGACCCCTTTCCTCAGCTGCTTTGTAGAGATGGTCTGACTGGTCGCTGTTACTGGGAGGTTGAGAGGAGAGGAGATGTTGTTATATCAGCGAGTTACAGAGGAATCAAGAGGAAAGGACGCAGTGATGACTGTTTGTTTGGATATAATGATCAGTCCTGGAGTCTGTTCTGCTCTGATGGTTGTTACTCTGTCCGGCACAATAACAGAGAAACATCCTCCTCCTCCTCCAACTCCCCTGTCTCTGATAGAGTAGCAGTGTATGTGGACTGCCCTGCTGGCTCTCTGTCCTTCTACAGAGTCTCCTCTGACTCACTGATCCACCTCTACACCTTCAACACCACATTCACTCAACCTCTTTATCCTGGGTTCAGGTTGTGGTCCAGGTCTCCTGGTGCCTCAGTGTCTCTGTGTTCTGTGTAGGACGGAGAGTCTCCTCCTGTTTCTCACTGCTGATCAGTTGAGTCTGTACAGGATCGCACTTATTATGAACTAATGAATGAACTTTGTATAAAATAATTCAGAATGTTAGAATAGATTCCTCGTGAACATTGTAAACTTCTTCCACTTCAGTCCTTTAAATATGGAAGCTGTGGTCATGAAATTTTAGAAATGCCGTTGACTTGTGTCATGTTTTGTTTTGAATTCTGTCTCTTTTCACAATAAAAGCATAAAGTTACTGTGAGAGTTTTTGTGGTTTTTCTTTTTAACTTTTAAAGTCAGTGAACTCCAGGATGGGGGGGTGGATTCATCGAGTACTCAGTTTAATTTAAAGGGTTAGGACAAATATAAAGAACGTGTATATTGTCGGTTAAAAAGTTAAACTTGTGTAACAGCTAGGAAAAACGGAACATGTAGAGCCAAACTAAAACATGAACAAATGTTTTGCTGGTCAAATTTGAAATTCGGAAATTGAAATTGAGCTGAAGTTTCGACAGACTATGGTCGTTAACAAGTTGTTGAACCCTCGTACACATCCAATGATCACAGACATTTCCTGTATGGCGTACCTGAGGCGGGGATCCAACCCTCGTCTCCTGTTTACCGCTCGGCGTCCTTGCAGACAAACAAAGTTCACACACAGTTTGTCTGTTCCTTTGTGTGTTTGAAGAGACAGGGAAATATTAGTATAAAATAATCTCTCTATCATCTCTTTATCAGGATGCATAGTATCCAGGATACTATGCATCCTGATGAAGTTCCCTTGGTCCTTGGAATTAAAATAGCCCCACATCATCACATACCCTTCACCATACCTAGAGACTGGCATGGTTTTATTTCAGTTAGCCTAATAGCTGGTTTGATTTGCATTGAGAGATGATCTTATGGGAAGTAGCCCATGCAAATCTCTAGGTATGGTGAAGGGTATGTGATGATGTGGGGCTATTTTAATTCCAAAGGCCAAGGGAACTTTATCAGGATGCATAGTATCCTGGATCCATGAAATAACTGGCCTTTAAAAATAAAAATCTGCCTACCTCTATGGGAATTTAACATAGGGATGTATTTACTTATGCCCCCTGTATTTTAAGGAAGAACATTTATTTATTTACGATACATTATTCATTCACAAAGAAAATTGGTGTCCTTAAAGGTTGGATTTTTCCTCATTTTTTTAATTAAGGTAGTTCCTGCTGATGTCCACCAGATGGCGCCATGATGTCACCACCAACACAGAGATGGAAAAACAAACTGGGGACTTTGGGTTAGTTTGATTGGTCTTCATTTTGGTATTTCTCTCTAAAATAACAAATGACAACATTACCAATAATCAGTAACATTACAAATCATCATTGTCGTTTGTTAACAGTTAAAATAACTTTTAACTGAAGTTTAATTTCCCGTTTATCACTGCTGGTTGTTATAATAAAGTATTGCTGGTCGTCTGATCTCTGTTGTCAGAGTGTTTCTGGTTCTACAGGATTCTTTCTGTCTCCTCCTCTGTACGCCTCCTCCTCCTCCTCCTCTTCTTCCTCCTGATGAAGCTGAAACATGTTTATTGTTGTGCTATTAGTACTTGTACTGCAGTAACATGTCATCAATGTGACAGAAAAGCTGTTTCATTGTGTCTGTTGGAGGTTTGACTTATTTCCCACATTAATATGCGGGTCTTGGCGTAGCCATAGTAGGATTCGTAAATTCGCCCACTGGAATGAGTCACAGCTCCACCTGTCAGGATGCAGGCAGGAAGGGCTGCAACAGGAGCAGATTTTCAGAATAAAATGACATTTGGACTGCTGTCAATGCTCCATTACTGACTGAAAGATTTAATGACTGCAGACACTAACTAGTCATTACACAAGCTGAACATGTTTCCTAAAATATGAAATCCATTCTTTCCTCACTGATACCAACAGTGAAGTCTTCAACGCGAACATGTTAATGTGGGAGTGAATCAAACCTCCAACAGACACAATGAAACAGCTTTTCTGTCACATTGATGACATGTTACTGCAGTAAAAGTACTAATAGCACAGTATGAAATTACAGCAGCTGGCTGAGCAGATAACTAACGTGGAGAGAAAACAGACAGACAGACAGAGAATCTGAGCAGGACATTACAGAGGAGCGGCTAACTAATGAAATTATGAATTTGAAGGTAAACAGTTAAACTCAGTAAAAATGTATATTTTTGTATATTTGAAAATGCAAGTTTCTTATTGAGGACATCTCCAAAGGTTGACGCTGTAAGGAACCTCTGTAAAGAATGCAATCTCCTGTCTGCATTTTAAAGGATTTAACCCAAAACAAAGTTGCAACTTGTTTAGGCTCTTCTGAACAAAGAACATTTTAAAGATCATCACTGCATGGAGAGATGCCTTGTTTTTGACTCACTGAAGATCGCTACTGTTGTGCTTTCAGAAATCCGGGCTGTAAACTGGATGCTCTAATTTCATGTACAGTATTTTGTCAAATGTAATTTCAATGTTTTCATTTGATTTGTGAAGCTCTCTGCCTACTTTTCAGTAGCTTATAAGTCAACTGAACTTTTTTGTTACTGTGTTGCTACTGAAAATGTGTCATTGTGTTCTCATTAAAGAGTAGTATTCCCAGACTCTCAGGTTTAATTTATTGTTCAAATCACTAAAAATGATAGATGAATCTAACGTGACGGTGGTCACCGCTCAGGGCAAAGACCACGACAACTCCCCAGAAAATGCATGGCTGCGATAGCTATCAGGATCTTCCATAATCAATGATCACGTTTGGATTTGTCCCTGAGTGTGAAATGTATCAATGATAATGTTGTGACAAAGAAGCAAAGGGTGAAATATGTATTTATTTTTCTATAGTTCCACCCCGAACTGTAGAAAACAGGCTTTTATTTAGAAAAATAAAATTAGAAATACGTTTGCAAAGGGCATTTATTTTGAAGGCGAATAAAACAAGGGGCGTGGCATGAGTGGCTACAGGCCGCAACTGGTCTAGCGAGGCATCAAAACATCTTACCGCGATACTTGTGCTTTAAAACGTCGATCGAGCCCAACATGTCAGGGAAAGACCGAAGTAGCTGGTAATGCGCTGAAACGAAGTGCTTTTCTGGGAACAAGAAAACAACCTAGTTTGGAATATATAGCTATATCTATTGGGAGTCAAACTTACGCTGTTCGCTGACAGTGCTCCAAAACAGCTTGTAGCTTCATCAACCCTGGGCTCGCTTGAAACATTTAGCGACGCTCCCTGCATCCTCTGCGACTAGTCGCGCATTAACGATAGCAATTAGCTCGTAGCTAAATATTTCACACCCCAGGGGCCAGGATGCGAGAGGATTCTTTGTGAGGAACGACCCCATCCACGGTAAGTCACAAACCATAGTTACAGTTGACAGTCTGTTCGGATGGATAGCTACTGTAGTACGCTAGCTAGCTGCTTATCTAAGCTACGTTAACTTCACTAAGGCTAGTTAGCTTGTCATTTAGCATGGATTTGTCCCCACTCAATGCGTTGTCATGTCAGTCAGGACCTATTGTATACAGTCTCTGTTAGTTAGTCAGGATGAGTAGCCACAGTTACAGCCAAACAACGTTAACAACAAAAGGATGAGGACTGATGTAAGAGACTAGCTAACGTTAGGCATGTCGCGTTAGACAGATTGACGACATGCATTTCAACTAACTAGCTAGCTTGCGCTGATACTAGCGTGAACTTGAAATACATTTCAGCTGGGTGTGTATCGTCTCTTTTCAACCTGGGTTTGTGTTGGTATTACATTTTGCTAGTAAGTTCCCCTGTTTTTAAACGAGTGAAGACAGACATTCAGACCATGCGTACAGTGTTACCTTCAAACTGTGTGAAAGGTCAGAGCTGAGTAATGGCCGTCACCATACAGGTGGACACGGTTAAGTCAAGACTTGACAAGATGGGTAATATATACAATAAATACATTCTAAATAGTGCAAAGGTAAGGCAAAAACAAACGGTATAGAAAAGTAAAGAAACTGAATCGAAGTCCAGAGTTGTTGGGGGCAGAGGGGAGGGGAGGCAGCTGAGCTTGCTGATAGCCAGCCTGGGGAATGAAGCTGAGAATTACAGATAGTTAAAGCTGGCAGTATCTTATCTTTTAACTATCAATTATTCCCCCGAAGAGACCACAACCAACAATGAATTTGTTCTTGGATTTAGAGAGAGAGGGGGAGCATAAATAAGACACTAAACAGGTGCTGAAAGAGAAATTTATTTACTGGCAAAGCCATTAAAATTCAGATAGATCTACATCTCTCAGCCACACCCAGGTATTCTCTCACACATATTCAATGTACTACTGAATGCTGTAACTGTTTTTCTCACTGACTTTCTTTCGCTACAAGTGGATGTCAGATTTCAGTCAGACACTTTTGCCAGACATGCTTATACGGGTGTTTTTGATGTCTTATCCCCTGTCCAGTGCCATGTCTTTGGTTTTCCCTCGACCCAACACCAACGCAGTACACGGCAAGAAGGATAAGAGACTGATGGCGGAAGTGAACGCATCGCCGCTCAAGCATTTTGTCACGGCAAAGAAGAAGATCAACGGGATCTTTGAACAGTTGGGGGCCTACATCAAGGAGAGCGCTTCCTTTCTGGATGGTACCCTTCCACCTGCCATTTTCTAGCCCCTTTCACGCATGCACCCCTTTATGATAATCCGAAGGCAATGTAACATTTAGTCTCATATCTGATTCTTCCAGGTGACTTTTATGTAAAAGCCACAGTCTCACTAGGTCGGACATGTAGTTACGTTTTAGTTTCACTTTTGAGAGAGAGAGAGAGAGAGAGAGAGAGAGAGAGAGAGAGAGAGAGAGAGAGAGAGAGAGAGAGAGAGAGAGAGAGAGAGAGAGAGAGAGAGACTTCCTGAACGTGCATAACAGAAAATGTAAACAGAAAGGTTGTTAGGCATACATTAAATTGTAAACAGAAATAATCGATTATGGGCTGGCCGATTATCGATGCAGCATCGTCCATGTCCGTGATTATTTGATTAATTTCAACACCTCTACTATCCAACAAGCTAACGTTACCAAACGAGCTAGGTAGCGTTTTAATCGCGGCCGTAGTGGACTCCTGGAAAAATGCATCGGTTAACGTTGTTTCCTTGTCATGACTATTTATTATTGACTCAGCATCACCTGCATTGGAGAAAATAATCACTTCATCCGATGTTTAAAGTGAATATAATATAGGGCTGCACGATATGAGGAAAATATGGGAATAATACTTGTGATTTTTGTGGATTTCTGCTTTTTAGTATTCTGCTAAAATACAACAAAATTGCTTGTTGAATTTAAAACAGACCAAAGTCTATCTTTTCCAATGTTCTTTTATTGAACAAATTGAACATTGAATTAAATATAAAAGGCACCACTAAAAAAGAACGACGGTTACGTTTGAAAGTGCAGTTTTCTACCGATATGTTTTTTTTGAACCAACGCAAATTGTATTTCGAGATATGTCACAGCCTTTCGATGAAGCTGCGATTGATTGCGCGGCCCTAATTAGCAACGGCCCGTGGTGCACATGACAACAAACGTTACGTTGCTGTAAGTGTAATAAAACCTTGGGGAGCAAAAAGTATTAACCCTTACCTGTTCAACAGGCATAACCATGTGGAAAAGCAACATTTCAACCACAGCGCGCCGCTCTGCAAATTGTGAATTTTTACAAACGAGCAAAAACGAAAGCTGTCGGTTTGCAGTCCTAACTCTTTATCTTAGTTTTGCCAGGAATCTTGAAATTTTGGACAAAATCTTGTGAACTTAGCTGCTGGCATAAACAAAGCATCCTCTCCGCTAGGGTTTGGTACCATTTGGATTTTTACGATTCCGATGCCAATCCGGTACTTTTAAAACGATTCCGATTCCTAACCGATTCCTAAACCGATTCTTGAAAAACTGAAAAATGACATCAAAGAAAGCCTCTTATGGAGTTTTTTTTTTAAAATTTAACAATATATTAACTTTTTAAAGTACTTAAATATATAATAAGTAAACCTAAGTCACATAATAATAATAATAATAATAATAATAATAATAATAATAATAATAATGTATACTTTATTTATCCCGCAAGGGGAAATTAGAATACCTAACACAACTACAATAATTTAACAAATAACAGTTACACTATTAACAAGTAAGAACTAAATAAATGTTGTTGAGTTGGTATGCCAACCAGCTTCAAACTTTAGCAGTTCTTTTGCAGAAAAATGACCATATTTGCCTTCTCTGGCAAGATACTACACCTCTCCTGACTTATGGCATGTCCTGCACAGGAGAAACCTCTCTCAGATGGTGTCCGAGAGGCCTGTACACACAGGTATGAGTTTGAAAGGGCACCAGGCTACAGGGTCTTGTCCTGAACGATAGACTAGCAGACGCTAGCAGAGCGTAATATGTATACTAGCGATCGCGTGCAGTGAATGGTTAATATGCCTTTACGTCCGTTTTGGTGAGCCCAGAGGGAAAATATGCCATTTAAAAAGTAGCCTACATTTATGATGGCTAGCTAACGGTAGACTACAGAGAAAGTGTGATATTTTTACGTCCGTTTCGGAGCGTGCACAAAAACCCGTCTTATCAGCTGTGATTGTGGAGTGCGCGTCGGGGGAATATGGCGGGCACGCGCTTCACACCGCGAGCGGGCACGTGCGCCACTCGGCGTAAAAGGGAGAAAGTCTGGAGCGACAGAGGGAAAATATTTCAGTCGGAACCGAAGTTTGCGTTCTAATCCAGCCCGAATACTACCGTTTGCGTAGGAACCGGTTCCATAGTGGAACCGGGTTTCGGTACCCAACCCTACTCTCCGCTCAGAGCGGTAAATCCTCATGGCTACTTCATATGCACGTAAAAGGCGTCATCGGACTTTGCGGTCTTTATTCCTTCTAAACTTAACTCAGTATTTACATAACAAGAATATGATTTATTTTAATGACAATAGCTGATAATTAAGTTTGTAATTCAACCCAGACAAACACACACACACACACACACACACACCATATTTGACATTAGTCTAAAAAAACATGCTAAATCTGATGTAGTTAGGTATGGCTATCTAAGGAAACTCCACATATAACCAGACTGATTGGCCCTCTGTTTGATATCTCCCCGTTACAGATACGTACAAAAATGAAGAGCTGGACCCAGTCGCCACAGAGGAGCAGGTCCAGGAAGTCCAGGGCTACCTGGCCAAGGTGGCAGGGATTGGAGAAGTACTTGCACGCAGGCATATGAAGGTGGTCTTCTTTGGGAGGTATGTCTGGACTCAACAATAATATTTTTTGCCACTGGTCCCGTCAGGCAGATGGGTCAAGAATCTACTGGCATATATATATATATATATATATATATATATATATATATATATATATATATATATATATATATATATATATATATATATATATATATATATATATACTTATTTTTCTTGAAAAAGAAGTTGTCTGGTGTTAGCTGGAACATAGCTGAACTTACCAATGTTTACAGCGCCTCGGGTTTTTAGAAATATAGTTATTCCAAGGTACACGTGGGACTTTATTATGTGGGGCTTAATTTTGAAACTATGGAAATGCCTGATTTTGAGCCTGTATATAGTCAGAGCTGTCCTGAACTCAAAAAATATCAGCTATTGTCAGACGCTACGGAGCAGGGATCATGTGACGTAATGCCGGCTAAAAGGCTGCTGAACAGCGAGCTCTGCATCGCTTTGTTACATTAATCCTTTTTAAGATCCATAAGCGGGGACACATTTGTGCTCAGCTTGGAGGAGAAACATTGCGGGAGCCAAGAATGTTGAAAGACAAAAAGTCCCGGGCGTGTGGGGATATTAAAAACCCTCTGCTCTCCCGTGGACCTGAAGCCGCGCAAGACCAAGAAGACGGATCTGTGCTCGGAGCTAGTCTCGTAACATAGTGAACGGCATCGGTAACATCTATGCTGCGCTAACGAAGACCTCAGGTGACATGGAAAGCCTGGCAGATATTCGCCGCACTACCGCTTCGATGAAGACAAAACTTTCCGCTAGTTTTATATAGGGCTGCACGATTTTTGCCAAAACGATAATCCCGATTACTTTGATCAATATCGAGGCGATTATTTACCACGATTATTCATACAGAGCACTGCTTTCACTTCCATGTTGTGCTACCTTCCTGCTAATGTGCACACCTTTTGCATCAAAATAAGAAGGGCTGGAATATTCAGACATTAGTTCATTGGGGTAGGTATTGGTTTTTAATTTTGCGATTCAGGTATCCGCTAGGCTAGGCTAATTTATACATTCAGCGAGGCTAGCAGTGGGTGCGTCAGACAGAGTTACGACACGCACAGAGATGAGAAGGGCATGTATGGACTTGTCTAACTCTGCGTGGATGCGGTGAATAAGCGAAAGTCCCAATAAGTCGCCGTGTTCCTTTAACAGTGAACGGCCGTGCGTAGTGCTGCTGCTGGCGCAGCGGTGGCCAGCTGAGTCCTTCCCGAGTCACGCTGTTGGTTTAGGAAGCGCTTGATTTGATATGCAGCGCTGGTTTCCGCGAGCGGAGCGCGTGTTTTAAACGTCAATAAGTCGATCGTGCTCAACGAATTGTGGGAAAGTCCAAATCGTGGTCGCAATTATTTTTGATTAATTGTGCAGCCCTAGCTTTAACTCCAATTCTGTGTCACTGTAAAAAAAAAAAAAAAAAAAGTCTACAAATGTAAAATTTGACCTGAAACTAGAGGATTAAACATAAAGCCGTGGAGAGACGGCAGGCGTTGCTGACAGGCATGTTTGTTCTGCAGGACGAGTAATGGGAAGAGCTCAGTGATCAATGCCATGCTGTGTGACAAGGTGCTGCCGTCTGGAATAGGACACACCACCAACTGCTTCCTGAGGGTGGAGGGCACCGATGGCAACGAGGCCTTCCTGCTCACGGAAGGCTCCGAGGAGCGGAAGAGCATAAAGGTCAGCAGAACTCAACCGATCACGCAGGGCAAATAGTTTTGTCTCCAAAAACGCCACACCTACTAATCTCAACGACTCCAATCTGCAGAAGTGGAATGTTTGGTCGTTGGTCTTTGCCGCGCGCGGACCCGTCGGTTGCTGATGTTGTGTGTGTGTTTTTTTTCCCCAGACGGTGAACCAGCTGGCCCACGCGCTCCACCAGGATGAGGACCTGGACGCCGGCAGCTTGGTCTGCGTCATGTGGCCTAAAGCCAAGTGTGCTCTGCTCAGGGATGATCTGGTGTTGGTGGACAGGTCAGACGTTGACACTACTCAATCAACAAATTCATTTCCGTCACCCGTTTGCAAAATAAACTTTAAGACGTACATTATGTTCACTTGCCGAGTACTGCAATTTGAATATTGTACTTTGTTTCCCCCCTCCAGCCCAGGGATAGATGTTACCACAGAACTGGACAGCTGGATTGACAAGTTCTGCCTGGATGCTGATGTGTTTGTTCTGGTGGCAAACTCGGAGTCCACGCTGATGCAGACGGTGAGACATGAGAGCTGCGCGTGTCATTTTTGAACGGAGCCAGAAGGTGCCCCATCAGCTCTAGAACCGAGCGAACTGTCGTGTGACCAGATGGGGATCTAATCTGTCAAACCGTTGTAGTAAATGTCAACGCAATGCTGATGTGTTAAATGTGTGATACCTGATGTCTCCCTACAGGAGAAGTCTTTCTTTCACAAGGTCAACGAGCGGCTCTCCAGTCCCAACATTTTCATCCTCAACAACCGCTGGGATGCCTCAGCCTCAGAACCTGAATACATGGAGGAGGTCAGTCAGCCTCGCAAAACCTCTACACTAGGGAACACGCACACACACACACACACACACACACACACACACACACACACACACACACACACACACACACACAGATTTAAAACATGCCACCACGTTTAAAATGTTGTATGATGTATGCCTGGCACTTGTGCCACCATACACCGGTGGTTTATGTAGCTTCATGCTGCAGGTAGAGAGTGAGAGGGATGTCTACATCAAGAATTTGTTTTGTCCAATCTTGATTCATCATATAAACTATAGGGCAGGCTCGGGGACTGCAGCAGGGGGGCAGGGCAGGTGTGGGTGTGTGTGTGTGTTACAGGTTTAACCTGCTGCTGACGCAGCACTAGCCTTAGATTAGACAGGTGAACAGCTTAGCTGCTATTACCATTCCCCTCCCTCCATCTGGTCTGCAGGAACCTTCACAGGCCTCTGCACTCCCTGACTAAAATCATGTATCCTATTTTAAAGCCTTCTCAGTGACTTCCAGTGTTATCTAGCCATGTTGATACTACAGGTCTTATTTGCCCAGATTTAGAAATAGCTGCAGTTGAGACATGACGCCACACCCAGTTTAATTGTAATGTGTTCATTCCCAGGTTTTTGAACCTGTGTCTACATTCTTCCCACAAACAAAAAAGTTTGGCAGCTAGGGTTGGGCCAGTGTAAACCGTATGCCGGAAATCGACCCAACTCTTAACGCTTGCAGCTTGGTGTGCTCAGTGGTTACTGTTGTTGTGTTACAATAACGTTCAACAACGCGTGTCGTTGCTGCGTCAGGTCCGCAGGCAGCACATGGACCGCTGCACCAACTTCCTGGTGGACGAGCTGGGTTTGGTGGACCGAGCCCAGGCCAGCGACCGCATCTTCTTCGTCTCTGCCAAGGAGGTCCTTCAGGCTCGTGTGCAGAAGGCCCAAGGAATGCCTGAAGCAGGTAGGGACGCTGATCACTGTGGATTCTGACAGCGTTTGTACGAAAAGTCCGTTCCGCATCACCATCTACATACGGGTGACGCATACCATAGCTTTGAAGGAACACACTAAATGTGGACTGTGTGGACACACACATTCTACAGTTTTCTACAGTATTACATGTCGTTGTCCCGTTTCAGGTGGCGCTCTTGCAGAGGGATTTCAAGCCCGAATGTTTGAGTTTCAGAACTTTGAGAGGCGATTCGAGGTAAGATGCTCATAGCAGCAAGGTCACCTGCTAGTTATGCTTATTTCCATGGTTTTCTTTTGGATATTCATTTTATTTATCACTGTGACTTCCCTAACACTCCAGCATTGATGGAAGGAGGCTAGCAGTCCCCCCCCCCCCCACTGCTTCCAGTATTTGTGCTAAGCTAGGCTAAACACATTCTGGGCCTTTTTCTGTACTAGACACAGAGCTTGGCTAAGATGGCAAACAAGCACATTCTCCCTAAAGTGCTCCACTATTGACTAGTGTAACTTAAGCCCTACTTTTATTTGAGGACACCTTCTGACTGAGTAAATGTTGTACATTATTCATTGTGTAAAGTAACTAATTAATCCAGATACCAAAAGTTAATTTCAGATGGACTGGAGTAGTGACGTATCCAGTGAGTCGTGCAGCACATCCCCTTTTTGTTCTTGAGTTGATTGGATCGTTGGCCTGTCTACTGCTGTGTGTAGGAGTGTATCTCGCAGTCAGCGGTGAAGACCAAATTTGAGCAGCACACTGTGAGGGCCAAGCAGATCTCTGAAGCCCTGCGCCGCATTATGGATTCAGTGCACATTGCTGCACAAGAGCAGAGGTGAGTCCGGTATTAAAAGCAGACGGTACAAGTGTATAGATTGAGACTGTATGTGAACCAAAGACTGGAAACACGGGGATCCTGGGTGGATTGTGTGAACTATTTACATAAAAATTTAAACTATTTGTTATATTGATTTGATGTGGGTATTTGGTTATAGAGCTGGGTGATGTGGAGAAAATCAAATATCCCCATCCCTATTCTTGACCAGATGCCGAGAGATTGTCGGGTTGACTATTGGTGCTTACAAATACAAACTATTTTCACAATGATATTTTAGATAAATAATCATTAGTAATGTGAATGTAATGACTAAGTGGGTAAAGGCAAATTATAGAACAGCTAAAAACAGTCTGGAAAGTTAAGAAAATGTTACTTTACTGTAATGCAGCCTTTAAAACCAGGAGACATAACCATATTGCCATAAAATCTTAGACGATATCTAGTCTCATATCACGATATTGATATAATTAACAATATATTGCCCAGCCCTATTTGGTTATATATTAACACCTAGCAACAATGTAGTTTAATTGTATTTATTTGTGTATAATAATTTAGAGGTTTACTTTAATGTAATGCTAACGGATAATAATATATAACAGGCTTATAAATTAAAAGAGAGAGAGAGAGATTATTTAGCTTAGCTCAGCCGTCCAAACAATCATCATTAAAATTGCAATTTGGCATATTTAAACAAATTCATCAACAATCGCCAGCTGTCATACCTCAGGGCCTCAACGACGGTATAGTCACACGGTGTTTGATCAAAACGTTAACGGCACTTCCCTCAAACAATATACCGTAGCACAATACAAAGAAATGAACTATTAAGGCTACGCTACTACCACGAATATCAAGGTGCTTGGGTGACATTTACCCATGAAAGAATCACAACTGAAGAATGCAGCACCAGCCCGCAGCAAGCGTGTCAGCTGCCTGGCGTGTCCGTTTTTATTTCGGCACCCATGTTAACAGGTTAAAACTTACACGCTGCCTGCGTGACATGCACGTCTCGCGCGTGGCTCGAGCCGCGCCGAAAAGCGTGTATGCTAGAAATAGAACCGACGCCTATTTTTCATGCGACAACGCAAAATAGAATAGAAAAATATGTTTATATGTCATTTTGACACAATGCATATTAATAAATGACAAGTTGATGTTGAAAAAAAAAATTGATTTTCAAATATTGCACCTGTCAATACAGAACGAAATATTCTGTAGCCTATTTTGCCGTCAATACTGCCGACGTTGTCTTTGCTGTAATCAAATCAGTATATATGTATGGTTAACATTGTATTTCATTTTATCAATGGGAAACATACATGTGTACGGACAAGGCTAGTAGCAGCACGCAGCTGACAAGCAACAGAAACACCACGCTCACGCCATGCAGCCAGTGTGTAGCCGGCCTAAGTCTAATTTGGAAATCAATCAAGATACAAAATTAAAAAACAACTTCTATTTCAGATTTTTATCAGAATCCGCTTAAAAGGCCAATTCAGTATAAACGCATACAGGGAATGTGACTCAGGCTTTTTGTTGCTCTCAAAGTACATACAAAGTTGTAGATTTTACGCAGAAGTATAAATCACGCTTTATTGTGTGTGTGTGCGCGTGTGTAGGTTCTACTGCCTTGAGACAAAAGACGACCGTCAGGAACGATTGGAATTCATAGACAAGCAGTTGGACTTGTTGACCATGGACTGTAAGGCCAAGATCAAGAAGATTACTGAGGAGGTGGAGAGACAGGTGAGCCCAACATGACATCATTACAACCCAGCTGGGCTTTATTCTCTTCCTGAATCTCCGTGATGGCTTGTGCAGTGACGGACTTGTGGAATCTAATTATTCCCTCCATTTTAAAATGAAAGTCGTTCTATAGTCTAGTTAAAAAAAAAAGAGAGACTTTTCAAGTTGTACATGTGTCACCAGTGTCAGCAGATGCTGATTGTCCTGGTTCAGTTGATTCTACCAGAGGGAAAGTTTTCACCCCTGCTGTCTGCTCACGTTCAGGTGTCTAACGCCATGTCGGAGGAGATCAGGAAGCTCCATGTGCTGGTGGATGACTTCCACCTGGACTTCCACCCGTCACCAGTGGTACTCAAGGTCTACAAGAATGTGAGTTTAACGCAGATATTCAACCGAATTCTTTGTCCTTTAATGTGAGCTTCACAGGGCTGGCTGAAATAGAGCCCAAGCCTTCTGTCTATACCTGCCACGTTTTTGTTTTCATGAGTGTCTACACAGCTGCCGTACTGTACTTCTTGGAAAGTCTTGTAGACAGATGCCATGTTCTCGGTGTTGCATGAGCCAATTGGCCAATGACTGTAGAGTCCACATGGCATACATTTAGTCATTTTCCTATGTCCGTATGGACCTTTTGCGCAGACATCCACGTGTAGCCAGAAGCCAAACCTCTCTCTGTCCCTTAGGTCAAGTCTGTTCCACACAGTCCATTTAGCTGTTGGGTCTCCAACTTGACAGTTACAGTTGAAATATTGTCCCTTAATCATGTATACTGTTTGAGTATTGTGTTTCTGAATGTTGTGGTGTTGCGATTTAATTAGATTGTTTATCTTTTCACTGCAGTTGCACGGCATAACGCACTTCCAAAAACCGTACACTGAGTCTCTTTTCATGGGATGCGATGCCGCAGCCCCATCTCCGTTCTCCATATGCCTGCAAAAGTCTATTTAACTTTATTACTTTATTACTTAGCCTTCCCCTTTTATAAACCCAAAACATTTAAAATGGAACAAACATGTCCATCTCGCAATGTTAACAGAAGTGTAGTGTAAGGTATCTGGCCAGTAATCTGCTGACAGACAACAAACAGACAGACACGCTTAAAAGGCTTAAAAGGAGGTAGCTTTTCTTACAAAAATAAAACGCTACTTCCACTTTAAAACAATATGTATTTAGTTTATTGCTTATTAAATCCTTGTGCTTGCAATGTATCCCCCCCTCCCACCTCCTCAATGTAATGGTAAGTAGTATAATGGCTCAGTGGTCAGGCAGCAGCAGTGTGGATGTACATGCGAGGAAACCAAACTGAAACCAAACGGCAGCGTGTGTTTTTCTTTCTGTTCTAGGAGCTCCACCGGCACATAGAGGAGGGTCTGGGCAAGAACATGTCCGAGAGGTGCTCCACCTCCATCACCAGTTCCCTGCAGGCCACACACACCGACATGATCGGTAACTCACCTCCTGTTTACACCTGAGACTGCTCTATTCGCCTGTCTACACTGGCCGCAAACATCCCTCTACACTGAACAGGCTTTAATGGCCAGCCTGTTACACTTTTTATAGTCTGCATCAACGACAGTTCCTTCCCAGGATAACGTGTGTTGCCGTCCAACTCCCCTTCTCTTCTGGGACAACAACCTTCAACCTAGCACAGCTGCACGCTGAAAATGTCAACTGTAAATGTATACTAGCGTTTACAAGAGACACTCTTTTACTCCTTTTACAATAAAAAACCCTAGAGGTGCTACACTGTTTTCCAGACGGAATTCAGTTCACAGAGTATTTTGCTAAAAGGAAACTCAATAAATAGCTTACAGTAGCTTAGCTTTTCCTGTTTTGAGGAGCTGCAGCATTTATTTGAGCTCACACTGCAGACTCTACCTACTGTATCATTACATTCGCTTGATATCTTCACCGCTAAACGTTACCTCTCTGCCCCGATCGCTCTCTTTCGTTCGCTGACGCAGCATCTCCCGTCACTCTCTCTCCAGCAGCATCTCCCGTCACTCTCTCTCTTCAGCAGCATCTCCAGTCTCTCTCTCTCTCTTCAGCAGCATCTCCTGTCACTCTCTCTCTTCAGCAGCCTCTCCCGTCACTCTCTCTCTCTTCAGCAGCATCTCCCGTCTCTCTCTCTCTCTCTCTCTCTCTCTAGCAACGTTCCCAGAAGGACCTCAAACTGTCCCACCGACATGGTAGATGAGCTGGCACGAATGTCCCAAACTTTTATTGAAAACTGTCGCAAATTTGCATCACTGCCGGTGTGAATAATTTTGATGTGAAATATATTTGCAGCCGATTATTTCACATTTTTGCGCCGCTTATTCGCCACGCCCCTGGTGTGTTAACAGCCTTAACTGGGCATTTTTGGGACCGATTGGTGGGATTGCTGTGGACAAAGTACACACGGAGATACACTGGTGAAACCTCATTGGCTCTTGCCAATGAGGTTTCACCATGTATCCAGCTAATTTAAATAGCTCACGTTACTGTATTGTATCAACAGTTAACTTCATTTAATATGTTTTAATGTTATGTTTTTTTTTGCGGGGTTGCAAATGTTCCACCAAAACAAGTTCCTTCCAGAGACTGTTTAGCAGAGCCACAGTCGCTGCGTCCGGAGCTTAGCGCCGCCCAAGACGATTGTGATTGGTTTAAAGAAATGCAAACAACCCAGAGAGTGTCTTTTTTTTTTTTTTCTCCTATCCCAGAATGTATGTGTGGTGTAGCCAGACCTTACTCCACTGCAGTATCCTTTAGTGGAAAGATGTTTGTAGCCACTAGCCACACAGTTTGTCACTGACTTCTGTGCCTAATTATGACTGAATATATCCTCTTGATTCTGTGCTGTCCCTGTTTGTGTGTGTGTGTGTGTGTGTGTGTGTGTGTGTGCAGAGGGCCTGAAGCCTCTGCTGCCCAACCCGGTCAGAGAGCAGGTAGACAAGCTGGTTCCCCGTCAGTGCTTCAGCCTCAGTTATGACCTGGCCTGTGACAAGCTGTGCAGTGACTTTCAGGAGGACATCAGCTTCCACTTCTCTCTGGGCTGGACCATGCTGGTCAACCGCTTCCTGGGCCCCAAGAACACCCGGCGGGCCCTCATGGGCTACAACGACCAGGTAACACCTTCTGGAACATTGTGTGTGTGTGTGGCTAACGTGACTGCAGTCTTTTCCTCGGTCAGCTCCTGTGCTTCTCTGGCGTTGATGCTGTTCGTCTCTTTATTTATTTATTTATTTTTTTAAAGATACATTTTTTGGGCACTTTAGACATGCAGCAAAGGGCCGCAGATTGGAATCGTACCCACAGCCGCTGTGGCAAGGACTGAGCCTCTGTAAATGGGCAGCCAGCATTCCATTAACTGCAAAGTGGGTGATTTTTAGCCTGCGTTCACACTGCCTGCAGTCTGTCAGACGGTGTAGCGAATACGCAGGTCTGCCCATTCATTTTGAATGGGGGTAGTGCGCTTATTAGGCTGCAGTGGTGGGAGTCGAAATGACTGTCTGCCTCTAACACTGTTAAAACCAAATGCTGCTTCTTCTCCCAGTGTGGAGTCCCTCTCTGACCACATATTTAAAGCCGTGTGTCTACCTGTGGTCCGTACATGAAGAATCATACAGATGGGTTTGGAATTTGGAGCTGTTTGGACAGCATTGGATATTGGATATCAATAAACTGTGAATTAAACTAAACGACCGAACAAAAAATGTTAAGAAAGAAGGCACTGCCATAACTCTTCCGTGTCGACCCGTCACGATAAAAGTCCAGCTTAAATTCACTCGGAGCATTTCGCTAAGAGGAAACTCTACCCTTCACAATAAAAGTCCAGTGTTCCGAGAGCAGCGCAAGTTAGAGCGAGAATGCCAGGTGGGTTAAATGAGTGAGTGAGTGGTTGAGCGAGGGGACTAGAGCGAGCGTTAGCGGTGTTGTTGTGAGAGTAACGTAGCGTACGAGTGAACGCAGTGTGAGGAAAGCGGGAGGAAAAAGAGTTGGCAAAGAAGCCACCAAATAAGCACCAAGCTCCTCAAGACACGGTGGCTTCATCTGTTGTTTATGCGGTATCGGTAAAGTGAAGGGTGTTAACCCCTGGAGGAAACGTCTCCCCTGTGCTCACCGACTACAGGTCTGGGAGCCCCAAACAGAAAAAGGTCGAACACCAACTTACAATCACTCTGATTAATTTGCTAAGATGAAACTTTTAAGTTGCTTTGAGCTTCTAAAACAGACAGAAAATAACGTCATCTCAGAGCTGACGGGCAAAGAGAGCTCTCGGTCTCACTCAGACTCACCCTGGGTCAGCTGTGCTGCTGCTAACTTATAACACTAATAACATTACCGTCGGCAAAAATACCTCAGCTAATCAAATCCATACCTCAATGTTAAACGTCAAGCCACTGAGCCTGTTTGGAAATTAAGCACGGATACACTTCCTCGCATGAGCCGTAGGTGGTGCCAGAGGAGCCTGATTTTTTTATTTTTTTTTTAAATTACCTGCTTCATGTAGTTCTACTGGAATATAAGGTCAGTTTCAGCAAATATGACAGAAAGTTAGTTTTATAAGTCTTAACCTACTGCACCTTTTTAATTTCACTTTATTACAGGTGATATGTTTTGGGTCACTGGAGCCAAATGTGTGTAGTTTTGTACAATGTCGGACATAACAGACAGATGGTTCATCCAGTCACCTGCCAGGTATTTGTTTTTTGAAAGGGCCGGCCCTTCTCCAAACAGTTCCAATGACGGCTTCCAGGCTGGTTTTGTGTTAACAAACCACCTGGATTGTCAGGTTAAGAACATTTCTCGTTGTTTGAAAACATTTAAAAGTGAATTTAGGCTTTGCCGTGGCCAGAGGCAATATGTTTTCATGTTGTACGTACATACGCACGTCTGTCCATTTCTTGTGAAGGTGATACCTCAGCACCCCCCTAGAGGGAATTTCTTCAAATGTTTTTTTTTTTGGGCTGCGTAGCCTAAGCACTAACTTAAGAGTATTGTTATCAAGTAAGTAACATTAGTTGTAAAGCAGCTAAAAGGGCTTTTGAAGAAGTTATTTTTAATTTGAGAAAAGGATATATTAAAGGGTGTTTTTCATAGATTAGTTTGATTGAATTTGTGCTTATTTAAAACTGGTGTAATGAAGGGATAAATGACTTTAAAAGTTATTTTTCATGATGAAGATTTCTTTGTTTCCCTGCCACATAAAGGGTAACATCAACAGCAGGACCTGGGTATGTGTATGGGCCCAGAACATCCCTCCCTGAATGTGTGTGTGTGTGTGTGTGTGTGTGTGTGTGTGTGTGTGTGTGTGTGTGTTCGTTTTCCCCCTGCAGGTGCCCAGGCCCCTGGCCCTGACTCCTGTCAGCAGCAGCATGCCTCCATTCCCCCAGAGCTCTGTCACCCAGGAGGAGCTCATGGTCTCCATGGTGACTGGGCTGGCTTCCCTTACCTCTCGTACCTCCATGGGTGTCCTTGTGGTTGGCGGCGTGGTGAGGAGAGACGCGCACACACATACAATGCGTTTCACTATCTTTGTGGGGAACCGTCATTGACATAATGCATTCCCTAGCCCCTTAACCATCACAACTAAATGCCTAACCTTAACCCTTACCCTAACCATAACCTAATTCTAACCCTAATCCTAAAACCAAGTCCTAACCCCCAAACAGCCCTTTAAAGTTGTGGGGTCCAGCATTTTGGCCCCACAAAGCTGTCCGGACCCCACAAGTATACCATAGTCCTGGTTTTTGGACCCCACGAATATAGTTAAACAAGAACATATATATACACACACACACACACACACACACACACACACACACACACACACACACACACACACACACACACACACACACACACACAAAGAGGACAAAGTGAGATGTGGACTAAGGGGTGTTTTTACTTTTATGATGCACATTTGCACATTGCTTATTACATAATGCACATCTTATGCCATTTATTATGAGGACTCCAGACCAGATACATTAAAATCGACTTATCTCTTCATGCTTGGTTGATTTCGAGTCAAATTAGCTTTTTGTGCGACCATCATCCGACAGTAATGTTGCAGGAGCTGGACCCACGTCACAGCAGCTGATATATCTGCAGTCAGATTGTGCTTAGGTGTGAGAGGGGAGGAGGGTTGAGCCAGACCTAAAGCTGTGATGGTGTCTGCAGATCTGGAAGGCGGTGGGCTGGCGTCTGATCGCCCTGTCAGTGGGTCTGTACGGCCTCCTCTACATCTACGAGCGGCTCACCTGGACCACCAAGGCCAAGGAGAGAGCCTTCAAGAGGCAGTTTGTGGACTACGCCAGTGAGAAGCTGCAGCTCATCGTCAGCTACACCGGATCCAACTGCAGCCACCAAGTCCAGCAGTGAGCATGTTAACCCGCACACAGGCGTTTACGGTGCGCCGCGTAATCAGTGATTTGAAGGGAATCCGGTGTTTTCTAACCCCGCTTTGTGTCCCTGCTGTTTGTGCTCAGGGAGTTGGCAGGTGTGTTTGCTCAGCTCTGCCAGCAGGTAGACGTCACCCGCCAGAACCTGGAGGACGAGATCACGGACATGAACAGCAAGATGGAGCTGCTGGACAGCCTTCAGAGTAAGGCCAAGCTGCTGCGGTAAGGACGTGACGCACTCGGCCAGCATATACACAGCCAGACCGATTGGTGGGGCTAATCAGGAATCACATTCAACAACGAGGTTTTACCCCAACCTAACCGTAGCTTTCTTCTTTTACTGAACCCAATCAGTTCTTCTTTTCCTAAACCCAACCCGTCCACTGTATACGGCGCTCCAAATGCGTACAGATAACACGTCACTTGGCTTAAGAAGGTGGGCGTGTATGTTTACGCGAAGTCACGATGTCACGTTGAAAAAATGGAATGTTTGGCGGTACGTCGGTGTTTAACATATCATATGTGTTCACTACTGTTGCCAGGCAGCCTGCTTTCCTTAACGTCCGGTCTCTTCTTCTCTACTACTTCTTGCTCATTCACACATTATTTTGTCCGTACGCCCTCTGGTGGTTCAGAGAATACTGCGACAAACTATGCGTTGAGCGTAAGAGTCTCTGTGCGTGCTCGATCTACGGAAGCCCGCGCATGGTGCCGCGCTCGAGTATGCTTGCTTTAGGCACAGTTAGGAAGTAGCCAACTTTCTGTTTCCTCTAAGTCTCTCTGTGATCACTCATTTAAATGTGTAGAGCCAATTACATGGCACAGCTGTTGCACAACTGTATTTCTAGCCCTGTTCAGACACCTCATTACATAAATGTAGAGACTATTATATGTATGTATGTGTGTGTGTTTTGTTGTTAGGAACAAGGCGGGCTGGCTGGACAGCGAGCTCAACATGTTCACCCAGCAGTACCTCCACCACAGCAAGTAGAGCACCCAGAGGATGGGGCTGAGAGACTGAGAAATACCAGAGGAACATCTGGAACACCTGCCGAACCCCCCTCCCCCCTCCCCCCTCGTAGATGACACACTTCTGTATTTAGAAGTTAATGAGAGGAAATACTCCACAATGTTGTGAAGAGGAGAAAGGGATGGTTTGATGTGAGAGGAAGAGTTACCTGGTGGCTGAGACGGCGATTTACGTGGACCTGATCTCCGGTTGGGTGTCCTGTGCTCAGCTGGACACAAAACTAAAAAGTGAATCAGCTATTATATATAGGCCACAACACAAATTATTAAATGGTAAAAAAAAAAATGGTTTAACCAACACCTTACCATGCCCCCATGTATTTCCTGATGCTTGTTCTTATCATTGATCACTTTGATGTCCAGTTGTGGTGATATGTCTCCAGATGTCTGACGCGTCCGAGCCCAGAACATCATTAGCACTGTCGCAAAACTCCACGCTGGCCTTTCACATCCAATTCCAGTTAACTCTCGCCACATTGAACGTGTGTAGGTTTGATTTTTGTAAATACATTAGGAACAATGGACAAACGGCGTGCTGAAGCAAAAGGGAATAGAAGGAAGGGTCTTCTGTTAGGATACTGCAACATCAGTTATTTTCTCCAGCTGTTGTCGTGTTTTTGGAAAAGGCAGCCCTTGTCGAGAGAACGAAGCTGTTGGAAATGGTCTTGGTTGTAGTCGGAGGTTGCCACCGAGAAACAACTGTTTGTATTGACACACTCTCCTTTTTGTCAAAGTGAACAAGAAGGATGACTTTAGTTGAGCCTGTCACAGCTGTTGATGGTCTCAGAGTGAAGACGGCTGATTATTTGAACTATATATGAACCCCTTGGCCCCTATATGAAGTAATTGAATCGATGTTAGCATTTTAAACGACGAAGGAGAGCATGTAAGATTCCTTTATCCTAACTTTAAGGGTGAAGAGGAAATGGTGCATTTGTTGGGGGACTGTTTTCAGTGTGAACAATGGAACTATATGGCACAGAGGAATGAGATGTATCAGGCTTTGGATATACACACAATACTCGATAGGATACATTCATTTGTCGAAGAAATTCATCTAATTCACTTTGTATTCCACATTTAGCCAGTCCCTCCAGAAAAACGCGATTATGCGATCGCATAATTCAATGCATAATCAGCCAAAGTCCGCATATTTATGCGGGGCCCGCATTTTTTCAAATACGCCGCACTTTCGCCGCATAAATTGCTGATTTCCGCGCAAAATATGCGGGGCGTGCATGATTTCATAATCCCCGCATTTTCGTTGCAAAAGTCACATATATCTTAGCAGAAAGTTGAAAAATGTTGCGTTTACTTCACACAAGAGCAGCCATTTTCCCCTGTTGCCATGGGAACGTTACGAAGTGACGTAATTACGCGACGTGAACATCATCGAAAAGCTGCAAACCCCGCGATGAAGCCATGATGAAACCGCAGTTTTTGCAAGTTCCCGCAATTTCATCGCGTAAAATTGCATAAATATTCCACATTTTCCATCGCATTTTTTAAGGAAACGTGCCGCATAATCAAGGATTTTTGCCCGCAGCAATCACAAAAAAACTCCGCATTTTTCTGGAAGGACTGTTTAGCCTAGCAAATATTACTTATGTCATGGTCAACATTCTGACTCAATTTAGAAATTTGACTTTTTTCGTGGGAGCTAACTTTGAAGACTAGAGCCTATGTGAGATGGATCAGCACGTGTCATCTGTTAAAGCCATGGTAGGCAGTTTATTTTGGCCGTCGTTGGGCGAAGATTCCATACGTTTTTAGCGTATTGTAATCCAAGTGTTCTGAGAGAGAACTAGACTCTTGGCTCTGTTCTCAGGCTTTAGAAAATCTGGTCCGTGATGGGAGACTTTGGCCAATCACAGTTCATTTCAGAGAGAGAGCATTCCTATTGGCTGTACTGCCGATGCACATGTATGTTCCTTCAGCGAACGTTCTGCTGTAGCCAAAGGCTCAGGGCTGCGAGAAGTTGCAAGAAGTTTTTGTTGCGTTCTACCTCCCACTGCCAGCCCCACGGGAAGTGCACCGGGCCTTAAAGCAAATTTAACATAGCGTCCAAACAGTGGAATTACAACTCCTGGCCCGTCACATGATGCCCTTAGGGCCCAAAAAGACTTTTCCCCCCATCGACATACATGGCGAGAGAAATGTCGGTTAACCTGCGGATAGTTTTTTTTTTTGTTTTTTTTTTAACGTCACAATCCCCGTGAATTGACCCATTTTATTTTATTTATCAGAATTTGATCCATTCGATCCGATAACATTTGGAAAGTGTAGAAGAGCAGCACGGTTAAATCATTTTATACCCATCCAAATTAGGCGGGCTGCTTCATGCAACTCTCAGAGGAATGAACGGAGTTCCGCCTCCAACGCTGCATCCAATTCTTATTATACATCTATGCCCACGGCTTTAAATAGCAGATGCCGGCACATAAATGCCAAAGATTATGTCTTGAGGACATTAAGAAGCTGTCGCCGTTAGACTTTATCCACCAGAGAGCACCGGAGTTTATATTTACTCTATAAAATGTCCCACTCAGCAGACATACTGGTCACTATTATTTAATAAACACATTGAAAGAATTCTCATCACAAATGTTAATGTTCCTGTAATGTGTTCATGTGAAACAATACCTCTGACTTGGCGGATTATGACATGATGACGAGCTTATAAAATCCACTATTGGTCGGTCTCTGGCACCTTACGTTTGATGTTCTCAATCACGAAATGTTTGGATGTTTGAATTTTTCAAAACGTCAGTGTGGAGTTCAGAGGGGATTTGGTATGTCGGGTGCACTAAAACAAACTGAGGGTGTGCAACTTAATTTTCAGCTTTCTCTAATTCAACTCAGAATCCTGACCTTTCTCACCATTCACAAATGATCTCAAGCGTCAGAACGTCTTTCATGCTGCCCCTAATTGTCTTCCATACACATTTAATAAAACGGGCCCAACTGTTAACATGTTTCTGATGTGAGATGGCAGCACTGGCAGTCAGTCTCCCGTGTATCACCACTACTCCAGTACTTTTCTTTGGGCAGAGTAAGGTTTTTGTCTTGCACTGAATGCATATGTGGCCAGGTCTCTGCCAGTGTCACCTAAACTGAACTACATATGATGGCATACGTAAGAGGGGCCAAATCCAGCATCCGCTCCCCTTTTTTGAAATGAAATTGTACTCTTTGTTTCTAAAACGTGTATATAATGTAATTTATTAATTTGCCTTTCAATTGGAAACAATGGGGGATGCTGAAGGAGACAAAACCACACCGGACTGGATGTGCCTGAATTAGTCCAGTATGTAAAAGTTGTGGTTGATTGGGCCATGCTGTCAACGAAAGCCATACATACACTGTGTTGCCAAGTGAGCAGGAAGGCTGCCGTAAAACACTTCCTTTTAGAGTGAAGATATGCACTTTATCAGTTTGCTGCTTTTCGATTTCTTTTCTTTGATGGAGTTAAGTTTTTCCCCCAGAATCCTCTCTACATAACACAAATTAGTTGTTTGGCTTCAGGAAGGTGAAAGTACCTGCATGCAGTGTGGATGTTGTAGTTCGTTCAAAATGTTCAAGTATGTATGTATGTATGTATGTATGTATGTATGTATGTATGTGAAAAATAAAGGTGACACCATGCAAAAACATCTATTGATGTCTGTGAGCTAATTTGTGTATAGGCCAAACATTGTAACTTGCTGTGCAGCCTGAGTGTGCAGGTGTTCATCCCCAGGCTCTCAAATCTAATAGCAGTCAGGCTATAGCACACATTAAATTACTCGGTAAATACCATGGCAGTCTGCCTATTGCATTTCACACAGTTTGTGTACAAATGTAAAATGTGGAGATATTAGCAGTAGAGGAAAGGTGAGACCAGGAGCCCTGCCTACTATTGGATATATCGTCCTCTGAACCAACATGTTGGACAGAGGCTACACAGACCAACCTACTGACTGCCGGTTTCATCGTCACACTGAGGCTTCTGAAAAATATTTGAACATCACCTATTTTGTCCCTGCTGTCATCGTCCCCCTCCACCACCACATCTATGGGGACATTTCTCAAAAATCTTCAATATCCCCACATCTGTCCTATGTCAGAAAATGCAAGTCCTTCCAAGCACATTTTTATTGCCACAGCATTTCCAAAAAGGTTTGGCGTGTTTAAGAATTTGGCCAGCAGATGGCAGGATGACATCACTAACATGACATTGTCTCCATTCAAAACTACAGCTGACAACCTTTCAGGGCCCTTTCCTCAAAGGTTCCTTAATGTTTCTTTGTAGTAGGAGACATCCCAAAGAAGATAAAAAACATTAAATTAAACATAGAAATGGAAGTGACATCTTTAGTTCATTCCTAAACAAATTCACCAGACACAAAGACAAAACCATTTGGTTTTTAAATGTGCACGTACATGGGACTGAGAAATGTGTTGAATATCTATTTTCTCATGAGGCCTTGACACACACAGTCAAGTCAAGTCAGCGTTATTTATATAGCACATTTAAAACAACATAAGTTGATGAAAAGTGCTTTAAAACCAAGGCAGATGGTTTGAAATCTGCCTCAACAGACAACATTGCATAGATAAAAAATACATAAAAACAACGAAGTAGAGAAGAAGGAAGTTAAGGGAGGGAATTAAATCAACGATAGATTTAAAAAAAAAAAAAAAAAGCAGTATAAGGAAATAAAAGATAATTAAAGCTGTAAAAGGCAGCTACAAGCTAAAAGCAAGGGGAAAAAGTTGGGTCTTTAAATTACATTTAAAATTTTCAATTGTAGAACAGGCCTTAATGTGGGACACGAAGTAAGCAGGTCAGTAATATATAATGTGGAGTTAGTCCAATAGTAAGATTTTAAAATCAATTCTGTATTTCACTGGTAGCCAATGTAGGTGAGCCAGAACAAGAGTGATGTCTTGTCTTTCTCCTGTACCAGTTAGAGGTGTAGAGGCTGCATTTTGGACCATTTGGAGCCTGGAGAGGGTGGAGTGAGGCAAACCAAAATACAGAGAATTACAATAATCAATTCTAGAGGTGATAAAAGCATGAATAACTATTTCCAGGTCAGATAAAAACTGCTTTAATTAGGCCTTTCACTGCACAACTGACTTGTCAAAGTTCAGTGAAGTATCAAGGAAGAAATGTAAATGGGAAAGAAACAAAATGCTATTTGGTTGGTGCAGTGGAAAGGGTGTGGATGAATAAGAGAAAAGGCCGTGGATGTACAAGAGAAAGGCCGTGGATGTATAAGAGAAAGGCCGTGGATGTATAAGAGAAAGGCCGAGGATGAATAAGAGAAAAGGCCGTGGATGTACAAGAGAAAGGCTGTGGATGTACAAGAGAAAGGGTGTGGATGTATAAGAGAAAGGCCGTGGATGTATAAAAGAAAGGTTGTGAATGTATAAGAAAGAGGCCGTGGATGTATAAGAGAAAGGCCGTGGGAGCGAGAGGCACGTGCTAACGTTCTGAAGGAGGGGGGATTGACTTCAAATATCAACAATATTTCTCCAGAATCGCTGACTCAACCTTTACATAAATTCTTCCACTCCTGACTGACTTTAAAGTTACTATATGTAACTTTTAAATGTTTCTGAAACTGTGAATAAATGACCTGTAGCAGCAAACAAGAACACCGGAGAAGCATAATGCAGCCAATTAAAAGGTAGCAGGAGATGTCTTTATATAGGCTTAATTGTATTTCAGTGTTATTTTAAAAGTTATCTGTTGTAGTTATGGCTGATAGTGGGGCAGGACCATCACAGGAAAGAAGGAAATTAAACAAAGAACAACTAAAAGCTAAAAGGGAAAGTGACAGAGAACGGGTGAAAACCCATTGGGTTTTCAACAGATGGAGACAATTACAGGATTGTAAATGATTCCAAACCCACCCAAATTGGCCCTCAGGTATGTAATATGTCTATTTTATTCATAAAATAACTTTACAATGCGGGATGCGATTGTACGCCAGAAGCCAACATTAAATGACATCCCCTTCCATTTTGAGTGGACGTTTTATTCCTTTCAGTCCGTGTTTGTTTATTTACAAAAAAGTGGTCAGACGAACGCAGGACATCCACAGCAAAAACATAAGAAACAAAAAAATAATAATCTTTTTACACAAGGTTTTCACTAGCAAAGTTTCTCAAAGTTTGACATCCCTTGTCTGGATTGTGGCCACCCTCAGACTGAGCCCCTATGCTTAGGTGGCCAGAGGCTTATCTATGTTAAGCCCCTCCCACTAGACCAGTGTTTCTCAAATGGGGGTACGTGTACCCCTAGGGGTACATTGGAGGACTGCAGGGGGTACGTGACATTTTTTGCTAAATGTTTTTCAGTTACAAGGCTGTAGTTACTTCTGTCTTTTTTTCCCCAAGTTTGTCGCTTTTTTCAAAGTTTTTGTCGCTGTTTTTGAACTTTGTCACCTTTTTTTGAAGGTTTTGTTGTTAGTTTTGACCTATTCTTGCCTTTCTTCCTTACTTTTTTCTACTGTCTTTTTTTCTTAAAAGTTTTTGTCTCTTTTTTTCAAAGTTTTTGTCACTTTTTTTGAAGTTTGTCGCTTTTTGGAATTTTTTGTCACTTTTGTCACCCTAGTGTTGCCTTCCTTCTTTCTACTGTGTTTTTTTTTTTAAAGTTTTTATTACTTTTTTGAAGTTTGTGTCTCTTTTTTCGAAGTTTTTGTTACTATTTTCGACCCATTCTTGCCTTACTTCCTTCTTCGTCTTTTTCCAAGTTTTTTCACCTTTTTCCATTAGCATTTAAATGTTTTCCAGGTACAAGGCTGTTGTTTAGTAAATCTATCGCTGACATCGCTGTACTGTTTTCTACCAAAAATGATTCGCGCTGGTTTAGGGGGGTACAAAAAAACTGTTCAAAGGGGGTACATTATTGAAAAAAGCTTGAGAACCACTGCACTAGACCAACCAACTCTTAATTGCTTCAATTATCTCTCAATTATGTTATCATTTAGACAGTTATAATTTCACTGCTAGATTCTACCACCACTATTTTCTTTTCCCTTGTCCCCCTGTACTTGTGTAAAGCGTCCGTGGGTTTCATGAAATGCACTATATTTATCTAAATTATTATTACGTTGGTTGCTACAACAAACTCTTAATGCTTTGGCTCGTGACACAGTGACAGTGATTACCCGGTTTAGCTCACGAGACATCCAAAGTAGGCTAAGTTACTGTATGCAACACTTGAAATGCAACGATGCATCTGTAACGTATTCTCTTATCGTGAATGAATGATTTTCTGTCTGAGCAAAACATTCATCGTGACTATATGACCTCCTGGTAACGGTAACTCAGTAATACAGCAGCGTAAAGAAAAGACATTTATGACAGCAGCTGTGGTAAAAACACCACCGCTTTTAGCCAAAGGGACCTTTAGAATCAACACTAACTGTAAGTTACAAATAGCCACTTTAAGTAGGTTAGTGATTGAGCCATAGACATAGACTGAGAGTAGAAGGGACATTGAACTGTTTTCCGTGGTCTTTTGACTAGTTCAAGAGGAAATAAATTGTTATTTGTCATGGTGACAACACACGTCAGCGTGGCCGTAAAGTGTTTCACACTCACTAGTTTGAGAACTCACCCCAGTGAGTTTGCGACCTGCTGCAGAATTTCACAGTGTATGCTGAGGTTACAGTTCTTTGCAATGGCCGCTGCTCTGACCATCCTGCCATGTTGATTTGAATAAAAATGTGTTTTTTTTTTATTTCTCTGTGTTGAACAGATTTTTCACACATTCCGCTCATTTTCCACTTGATTTCCTTTTTAATTCTGAATTATTTCTGATGACCAATCCCATAAATTTGACTTGTGTAGGACAGCTCCGCTGTATCTAAGTGAAAACGTGTTACTGAAACAGGGAAGATGAAGATGCCTGGGTTTAATCTGGGGAGCTTGGATTAAATGTTTAATCCAATTAAATGTTTAATTAAAAACATACATGTGGCACAGTGAATCCTTAGGATGAACTGTATCTGTGGCGCTTAGTAACTACCTTACCTATTGGCCAGTAACCCTATAATCAGTGTATTTCACAAATTGTGAAGCTGATTTATATTTGCTAATAATATTAATAATAACATTTTGGATTCATGTTAAGATATTTTAATTTTCTTGGAAACAGAATTTGAATGAACAGTAATTTGGTGGCCCCCTGCAGTAACTCTGAGGACCCTCTAGGGGACCCGGACCCCCTTTTGAAGATCTCTGGACTAGAGCTCTGATTCTCTGCCTGACCCGACCCACAGGGTTTGGGCCGGGCTGTAATTTCTTAGGTCAGGGTCACACTAGTCTATATCCTTGACGGTCCACTTCCGGGATTGCTCCGTTGCCGCCGGAAAATCCGCCGAATTTCACTCATTTAGGCCGGCTATCCATTGCCTTGGGCTTCCTTTATGTTGGTGTTCTAAACTCCGGTGGATTAATGAGGACTATGGTTAACTGCTCCTCAGATCTCTGCAGGGTAAATCCAGACAGCTAGCTAGACTATCTGTCCAATCTGAGTTCTCTCTCGCACGACTAAAACAACTTTTGAACGTACACATGTTCCACCAAAACAAGTTCCTTCCGAGACTACTTTGCAGCGGCACCGCTGCTTTTCTCTGGTGCTTAGCACCGCCCAAGACGATTGTGATTGGTTTAAAGAAATGTCAATGCTTCCAGAGCCCGTTTTCCTCCCATCCCTGAATGCTGTGTGGCGTAGCCAGACTCTCCTCTAAGCGTGCTTTGGAGGAAGGTCTGACAAAGCAAGACTAGGTTCACACAAATGTAGTTTTAGTTTTTAAATGCAGACCTTGTAGTCTGTTTAATGTCCTGAATAATGTATGGGCTGTGTGCCGCTGTGTGTGACCGCCATCTTCTTGATATTTATTCAGAATATCCATATTTGACTATCGTCTCATTGATTTTCCGCTGCTGTTGACAAGATTCATGCCATTGCCAGCAGTTGCCTAGAACAGTCCTCAGGCTCCCGCCTCTCATTAATAAGGAGAAATGTTATAAAATCTCTATTTAATATGGCATATGACTGGGATGGACACTCAAGAGGTGTCAGGGATCGTGTCACAAATGCCTCTTACCACACTTTTCTTTATTTTTATCAGTTTTAATTGGAGTTTTCAATCGAGCTGGGGCCCAAAGCTGCTTCTGGCTTCGGGTTGGGCCTGATCACAGCTGTAGTGTGCATGTTTAAAATGCCTTCGCCCAGCTGATAGCTGTTCCTCATTGGATAGACATGTCTGAAACGGTTTGATAGTTTCTATGATATTTTTAAGATATAGATAACAACATGGCACCGCCCAGAACGTTTCCAGGGATAATTATAATTCTTTAATAGTTTAAAGGCTCTTTAATTATCATCATTCTAAGAATACGAGCAAGATTATAAAATTCTGACACTTTAAACCCACTTTGAGTGGCTTATTACAGAAAAGCGGTCAGAGTGAAAGTGCTGTCCCATTCAGCCTGCAAGGCAAAACAAGAAAAGACATGCCACCTTACCTTGTTGCTTGTTAAGATGATTTGTGCAGTGTAGCTGTCTTTAATGTATCTAATGATAGACTTACAGCAAGCTGACTCATTGAAAGTCAGCCAACGTCCATTTCTTCAGGCACATTCTGGTGTGTGTTGTCAGCCCTGTCATGTGTGTTCAATCTGAGTTTCAGCGACAAGAGAAGACCAAATGTCCTCAATAAATAGGCTTTCGTTGGTCTCCATGCTCCCCTCTTCCCCTTCACATCTTTACAAAGAACCCCATTCACACACACAAAGGAAGATTTGGGGATGAGAATACACTGTGATGACTTGGATCAGTTACATTACAAGCTTTTTCACGGCACTCACTCACAATAAGCTCTCGTGTCAATTTTGGTTGATATATAAGAAAATAATATGATTTGATGCTTTGATACAGTAGATGCTTTGCTAGATTTAACACAAATTTGTGTAGCTACTGGAAAAGGAGACAACTGTCTTAACAGCATCTCAACTCAAGGTCCACTTCCTAGCTATTTTAGCACTTTTGGTTGCATCTCGGTTTGAATCAGTGAATTGGGGGGGTGGGGGGGGGGGGCCCTAAGCTCCATTTAAAGTGCTCATATTATGCTTTTTTGGCCTTTTCCCTTTCCTTCATTGTGTTATACATCTTTTTTGGTGCATGTTATAGGTTTACAAAGTGAAAAAGCCCAAAGTCCACCCCAAAAGGACTTACCATCTCCAACAGAAAACACTGTTCACAAACCGTTCCAAACAGCTCTATTGTAGTCCAGCCTTTACTTCCGTGATGACCGTGCGTCACTTTGTAACGCACGTTATAATGCTCGCCTAGCTCTTAGCGTGGCACGCCCTCATACTCTGCTTCTGACTAGCTAGTAGTCCTTACCTAACTACTGCGCATGTGCGACTCCCAACAAAGATGGAACAGAAGTGAGATGCCTCACTCTGTAGCTAAAACAGAGAGCTCAACACACAGGGTGAAAAGAGGAGCTGCAGCAATGTGCAGTACAACAAAAATATGGTGTTTTTTGAAAATTAAACCATGTAAACCTATTCTGATATAACTCAGGGCAGTGTCTGCTGAGAATAAAGAGGGGAAACACTGGAATGGATATTTGGCATTATTTCAAACAAACAGGAAACACTGATATATAACACTGAAACTGCCAATTAGATTCATTTACTCATTAATGGAAGGTGTGGGAACGCTGTTCTGGATGGTTCCGGCCCACTGTAACCCCTGGTCTGGCCCCAGGAGGAGCTCCTCTGATTGGTGGACAGCCTGCTCTCATCCTCTCTGATATCCTTCTTGATCTTTCTCCGGCCATCTCCTGACTCCTGGCCATGCCCTTTGACCCCCTCCCAGTCAATGCTGTTACCGTCTTTGTGATAAAACCTGAAAAACTTTATCGTGACATGCAAGCTCATTTTAGTTGCCTTAAGTTCATACTTCATTCATCTAACCAGGGCCTCGTTCTTTGAACACGGCGTAAACATGTTAGCCAGCTGATGTGATCCTGGGAATCCTCAGCTAACTTGGTCCTTTGAACACAGGTTTGATTTGTTGGTCTCAGATGAAGTTATCCTGAACATTGTGCTTTAATTTCTAACTTAAAAGAACATAAGTAGAGAGTCTAAACCAGGGGTCTCAAACTCGCGGCCCGGGGGCCAATTGAGGCCCGCGGGATGATATTTTGTGGCCCCCCCCTACTTGACATCAAAGTTTAGTTTCTGTTGTTCTGAAACGCACCTTTTTGCTGAGTCGTTGCATGTGCCGCGCTTGCCACGCTTTTATTTTATTTTTTCACTTACGGGCTACCATAGCTAGTCTCGTGACAGCTTCCTGTGGCATTTGTTGTCAACGGTTGTCAAGCTAGCCAACCGTGAAGTACCTGGGGAAGTATCAACGTTAGTCACTTGGTTGAAACGTGTTCCTGGGTGACAGAAAATATATGCCTTCACCCAGTTCTAGTCATGTCTCTCTCAAAACGTGCCGTGAAGAGAAAGGTTGCTGACGAGCACAGGCAATTTCAGTGAAAGTGGGAGACTTTTTTCTATCGAGCACAGGGGCACCCCTATATGTCTCATATGCACAGAGAAAGTTGTGGTGCACAAGGAATATAACATCAGACATCATTACTCAACTAGACATGCTGAGGAGTATACAAAATACCAGGGAGATGAGAGAAAGAACCGGGTCGCCAATCTTAAAAAATGTCTATTGAGGCAACAAGATTTATTTAAGAAAGCAAACAAAGAATACTTTTGTTGAATACTTGATGCGGCCCAGCCTGACCCACACTCTACCTCGAGCGGCCCCCAGGTAAATTGAGTTTGAGACCCCTGGTCTAAACCATGATTGTCATGCTGATCACATGATGATTGGCTGCCATGGCGTTGTGGTTCCAAACCCATTTTTACTGTAATTCTGACACGTTTAGTTGTTTATATTTCATTTGTTCACAATATCCTAAACTATATTGGGATTGACACTTTTCTAATTTACAGATCTGGTTTTATTATCCTTCTTTTTTGTCATCTACTGATTATTTTTCTCTTTATTGTGAAAATGTGATTCTGAAGTACACCAACACATTTAGGAGATTTCTCTGTCAAGAGTTGCTGTGGTCATGATTCACCTAACTGTGAATAAACAGGGCTTGTTGTCACAGACACATGTTAAGATGCTTTCAAAAACACTGGCTTGTGTCAACTTAACATTCAAATTGAGCTAACTTTGTTAGCCACATACAGCCAAGGCCCAATAACTATAGCTCAAAGCTAAGATAAAGTCAAAAATCAAAAGAGACACAGAGATAAATTACCTCACTTTGTCTCAATACATGAGACTATTTCAAGCTGTGCAGTTTGTCTTTGCATCTTATTAGCCTGTTTTGTTATCCTGTTTATTGTGTTGGCTTTTTCACCCTTACCGCTCTGTATTAGACGTTAGCATTTTATTAATGTTTGTATTTTAGGGAAAGCACTTTGTAACCCTTTGATGAGTAATTTATCAGTTCTTTGCATGATTATTATTACTAGATTATATATTATATGTATATAATATTATTTTTAGGGGACAGAACCCTATTGATTTGTTATTATTATTTTTCGTCTTATGCCGCGGCTCAAATTGCCATGAGCTGGAATGAGCTACAGCTATGCTATGCTAGCAGATGCTTCACAAGAATGTTGAGCCCAATTGGCCACGTGGTGGCGCTGTAATGTAGAAGTCTGCCAAGATGGAATTTTTTGCTAATTTGCATAATGTGAAAAAAACTGATGACAAACTGATGAAATGTGACATCTACTTTGTGGATTTTGATTCTATCAACACCATTTTTTTATAGAGCATTGCGAGACTGAGATACACATTTCTACTATAAACGAGCAAGATTGGTCAAAAAACATGGCCGCCATCAATCAAAGAACTCCGTTACGGGCGGGGCTTAGCAGGGAATAGAGGGTTTGTCCAATCATCATTATTTTGTAATATTTCTATCTTCAGTCCATCTTGAGGAACAGGCCTATGCAACGATTTTGAGTTTAGCCCATAGGGGCGCCAAAAATACCACAAGTATGTCCAGCAAAACCCGATGGACGAAATTTCACCAAAATTGGTACACATGGTCTGGGGGCTGGATCTAAAGTGTCATATTGATTGGTGCATGTGGGCGTGGCCTATTTAGCCTTATATGCTAAATTATGCCTTTTCTCCAGTTACTGGGGGCTGGAATGAGCTACAGACATGAAAGTTGTCACCATAACTGATGGTGATGTGCTAATGCTTCCCATAAAATGTGATGCCATTTGGCCAGATGGTGGCGCTATAATTTAAGGCCAAAAAAGTGTAAACTTTGAAAGGCCACGCCCCTCACACAATCAGTCCGATTGACTTGAAATTTGTCACACAAGTCCAGCTCAATGCGCTCTACAAAAAGCCTCTTGGACCATAAACATCCGCCATGATGGATTGTTTGCTAATTTGCATAATGTGAAAATCAGTTTAATGAATAGACTTCAATTTTGACAAGCTGCTGAAGTAACTTTGCTCAGCTTTGTGAAGCACTTCTATTCTAGGCTATTATTATTATTATTATTATAAATAATGTTCAGTTCAGAAAGAAAAGCCTAGCTCCATCATCAGTGGTGCAGACCAACTTTGTCACAAAGAAAGGGAAAACATTTAGCCATATAATTGATATACTACAAACATTGTACCAAATGTAGCAAATGGATCTCGTGCAGACTGGAGATGGTTTTTTTTAACCGCTCAGCATCATCATGCTATCCACTTTTACTCCTGTGAAAAATTACTCAATGAATAGGCACTTCAGACAGTTATTTAGCAAACAAAATGCATCTTGCATGGTGGATCTGTGCTGCTCGATCAACAAAATGGCAACATTGATCCCGGAGGTGGCTCTCAGCCTCATGAAGGTCCCATGCTCTGCTGGCCTGTGAGCCCGTCTTGTTCTCACTGTAATCGCCTGTGAAAAAAACAAGTTAGCAATGCTTTTGACAGAGCCGTAGCACGCCAGCAAACAGTAAAAAATACCCGACCATAAGAAATTAGCTATGTTTCCAGTGCTCGCTTTAACTTTTGGAAATCTTTGACTTCATTCTTGTATTTCTCACTGGCCACAGTATAACTGATTTGTATCTTTTCTCTTCAGTAATTCTAAATAGTTACTGCACAAAAGGGAACAATTGCTGATGTATAAACAGCTTGGAACACAGTATTTACTACTTACCTAATGTCTTCTCCATTCCCCCTAACCTCAGTGTTTGCCGGTAGACTGATCCGATGCTGTCGTCTCTGTGTATTCATGTTGCTGGGGGCCTGCAGGGCCCGATGGGATGTTATCTGTGGTGCTCAAGTGTGAGTCCTGACCCACATGGAGACACTAGATGTGAACTCGGGTCATTTGAAGTTTCAACCAATATGTCAGCAACACATTAGGGCACACTGCTTGGGAACTCTGAAAGCCAAAGCCCCTGCAAACCGACAGTTTATACACACTTGTCTCTGTATCAAATGCCAACTCTAAACTCTATAATCTTAATTACTGAGGTTTGGCTATGGTGGCCAAAACAGCCAGTGCAAAAAAGATGTTGAAATTGTATGGAAATAATTCCCTTCATTTGAAATTGGATTAGCGTTTAAGCTAACATTTGGGTTTCACTTGTTTAGTGAGACCTCCATGCTTTCAGATGCAGAGGCTAAAGCACAGCGCCAATTTAGCTGCATAATTTTGTCTGGGTATGGAACATCCTGTCAAGTACATTTGGATGAATGGAAACAAGGAAGAAAAGGGAAGAAAAAGAAGAAAAGAAAAAAGAGGTTGTAGCTCCAATTTTACAGTGTTTGTACTGCAAACATATGTCATTTGGGAATATCTAAAGTGGATCGTTACTCTCGAGGCCTTGATTAGAGGAAGGTTACGGATTCAACAGAAAACTAGTATATTTCAATTGCATTTCTTGTTATTGTTTTAGAAAAAAAAAATTCTCAAAAGGAGGTGAAAACCTGTTGTCTGGAACAGGCAGGCCTGACTTTTGCTGCTTGGTGAACTGGGGCATTGTGGGGCATCAGACGCATCTCTTTTCATGGCTTGGTCACCAAGATCGATTAAGTGAAACCAATTGACCCACTGCGTGGTAAATGAGGGCTGGTACTTTCATATGGCTCACACAGACTCTTTTCTTTTCAGCATTGGTGAAGGCGCATTTGATGTAACTGATTAATACAAAAACAAGCAACCAGCCTATCACATGATATGGAGGCTGCAGCACAGTGCATGTCAGCGGAGGACATGCTGGACAGACGGAACACAAACCCATCAGGGCCAAGCGTTTCAGCCGCCATTCTGCTCTGCTGCTTTGTTGGAGTACCTGAGGCCATGTTAATGCAACTCAAAAGTGATTACTAGCAGTGGTGGAAGAAGTGCTCAAATCCTTTACTTCAGTCTTCAGTGAAAGTACTACAAATACTCTGTTACGTAAGTAAAAGTCCTGCATTGAAAATATTACTTAAGTAAAAGTATGTAAGTATCATCAGGAAAATGTACTTTAAGTAGTAAAAGCACTCAATGCAGAAAAATCCTCGCATTTTAGAAACTGGAAAACTTCAATACTATATAGTAAATATATATGTATACAAGCATAAAACACACAAATATACAAATATATTTATATATATATACACACACAGGGAAGAGGGGGATGTTTTTTGATCATGCACATCAAAACAAAACATGCAACAATTAAATCCCCCTTCCAATACCATGGATATAGTGCCAGGCATGCCAAAACATATATATATATATATATATATATATATATATATATATATATATATATATATATATATATATATGTTCAATTAAATATTCAATGGAAAAAAAATCTCAGAATAAAATAGCACAAGTGGTGTCAACATAAAAAAAAAAAACTGAGCGCTTTCAAGCCAGAGAGCGGAGTTCACTTCGTGAATACTTTCACCCAGGAAACACTCGTTCGCTCCTTGGGAGTGTTTTTTTTTTGGGGCATTTTAGGCCTTTGTTTCCATAGGAGAGATGAAAACATGAGGAGAGAGAGAGAGAGGGCGAATGACATGCAACAAATGGCCGCAGGTCGGAGTCAAACCCACGGCCGCTGCGTCTATATATGTGCGCCTGCTTTACCAACTGAGCTAACCACAGGGGAGTGTTTTAATTCAAACCACAAACTTTTTTCTAAACTTAACGGGCCTTTTTATTGCCTAAACTTAACTGTCATCGCCGCATGATGCTCACTTTTTCCGGCTAAACTCCACTACCACGGCCCCCGAAAGGACCGTCATCTGGCGGTGCCTGGAGCCAGCTCGCAGTCACCTATCGGCGGCTAAACAACTGCCGCTGGTAGCCTGTGTCCCGGAGCTCTGTAGCGGCTAAATGCAACCAGCAACTGCTGCTCGGATTTTATCGTTCTATGGCACTATAGACTGTTCACGTTACAGCCCTTTACTTATTTTGCAGCAGCAGCTACACGGGGTTCAGCGAGTAGTCCCGTTATTCCCACGTGTCACGAAAGCGTAAACCCACCCACGACCTTTTCCTAAACCCAATGATCCCGTTATTCCCGCGTGTCAGGGAAACGTAAGCCCACCCACGACCTTTTCCTAAACTCAACCGTCCCGTTCTTCCCGTGTGTCTAGGATCTTTTCCTTAACATTACTGTAACAATCCTTAACAGTCCCGACCAAGCGCGTTTAGTTAAAGCGCGTTATATGGCGCTAAAGTAGACTATTAGCGGCAATAACAACGACAAAGGCTCCTGACCAAGCGTCCGTATTTTACGAGATGGGAGTGAGAATGTGTTGGCTAGTAATATGGTTAAATGAAACTGGTAAACATGCTTTTTTTTTTAAATCCATCTGCTGATGAAGCTGATGAGATATGGCTGGAAGCTTCACAAAGCCCAACCAAATAAGTGGATCATGTGATAAGATAAGATATTTTTTTTATTTTGTCAAACTGCTATTTCCAACGTTAAAAAGTTAACTTTTAATCTCAAAAGGCTGGTAATGCTTTTTTATGGGATAACGCGTCCCTGTGGCATGGCCTATGTGGGGCAAACACAAGGGGAAAAGGACAACATAGGCTGCAGTTCCACATAAAAAATATGCAACTCTCAATTGCTTGCCCTCACATACAAGCTTGCCTCACACTACTTTTGTTGGTATTGAATGTGTCCAAAAGACTCCAGAATGTGGGAGGTTTGGGAAGCACTGTAGGAAGTATATTAGGCAGTTCTGCTTCGCCCCGCCTATAGGGAGAAACTCAAACAAGACATAACAATGACATGGACCATCAGACTCTGCCCTATATCACTGCTTCAGCACTACATAGTGGTGGGTGGTTGGGGACAACAGTATAGACACGGACACGGACGTCGTCATTAGTCACATCGGCAAACACATTGATGATATTGTCCCAAGGACTACTGTGCGGACAATCCCAAATCAGCCCGCCACACTTCCCTCTCCCACCGGGACCAGAGGGACACTGATGTCGCCGGTGCTCGGGCCCTAATTAAAGCTGCCAGCAGCGATGAACACTGCACTGAGCGAAGGCGCTGGAGATGATGTATGGCAAATTTTGGGTCACTTCCTGTGTCCACTATGTGGCGTTAGACACCATGCAACATGCATTATGTTGCTCTGTATTAAGCGTAGACCACACCATGTAAATGTCATGTAAATCGGATGATCTTTGTCATATAAAGCTGACTTACCGTTGCCAGCAGGTGGCGCTATGACTATGAGTTAACATTGGCCTGTAGATGTCGGACTCTTATCAAGCATGAGAAATTCGGGGGTTAATTGGACTATGTAAAGTCATGTAACAACAGCTTCCTGCGTCATGGTGAAACATACAAATTCCCTGTTTGCTGACCCAATTTGAGAAGGATCTGTTGAGTCCTCTAGGAGGAGTTTTTTTAAAAAGTTCCATACCTGTAAAGCCACATGTATTTTTATGATAAATACATATTATACTAAGCGTATTTTCCCAAATGAAGAAATACCAAATGGCTGTTGTGTTGTGACTACTATATTATTTTCTTTGTTTTCCTACCGCCATAAGGAAAAACCAACTTCCAACGAAAATACTAACTGAATAATACTCTTTATAAACAGCTTTCAGAGCTCTGTGGAAATACCATGCCATTCAATATCCATCTTTCCTTCTTTATATTTTTATTTACAGCGTGAACATCCAGAGTTCCTGCTGTGAGCAAACCTACAGCAGCAACAGGAACCCTTCTGGTTCACACCCTCCGCTCACCGTCGCAAGTCCCTGAAGAGATTACAATTAATTTACAGGCAATATCTTTCTACTGCTTATGTGGCACTCCCAATGTATTTTCTCTACTTATAAATTATTATTTTTACCCCATCTAGTTTGAACTTAGCGACGCTGCCTAACCCTGATTTGTGCCGTAATGGTGTACCATATTAAATTAACAATTCATTGCATAAACTGATTAAACAAACTTCAGCATTTAACTGCATGTTAAACGGAAAATGTTATTTTTTTATTTTTTTCAAAGTACATCTAAGGTTGCAGTTGCGCTGCTCTTCCTCCTCCCATTTTCCCTTCAGCACAATGCATGATGGCAATGGTGCTCGGTTAGTGACCATCATTGTCCACTACTTTTCACGATGCATTGTGGGATAGTTTGAGTCCACTATATAGGGTATATGCAAACACTACAACATGGCCCACCTCTGTCCTTTGGGCCACGCCTACGTACAGCTTTTCCATTTCCCTTTTTGAGTGTCATATTTGATGTTTCCCTTATCATTTTTTCAATTTCCTCTTTACAATTCAAGCTGTCAGTTTGAGCATTTTCCTTTAAGCTTTTGCACTTTAGATTTCACTTTTTTCATTGTCACATTTTCAAATGATCATTTTACATTTTAAATTTGCCTTTTTTCAATTTCCTTTTTCGTATTGAGTTTAATTATGGCCTGATCATTCCTAGTAGCGTAGTAAAATCATAATTTTTTTTTAATTTTTATTTGGACTTTTAATTTTAATTATGACTAACAATATCCTCCATAGTCTACAGTGTGTCTTGTAAACCTACATCACACCTTCAACTAAGTGAATGTTATTTGTATATTTTTGTATAGCCTACACATATATAATGCTATATATAATGCTAATGCATTTCTATAGAAATGAAGCATTATATGTGTAGGCTATACAAAAATATACAATACGATTATATATATACAGATTTCTGACCTTCTTTACATTACATGACATATTTTTAGCTCTGTATTTTCATGCCCCATAGAGCTTCATATTTCATATCCCATGTTTCATTCCCACTTTTTACAGTTTGCCAGTTACTGCATACTGTATTTTGCTTTTCTTTCATTTGTTTTATTTGCTCTTCAAAATAGGCTATTTATGTGTATTTTTCTATATAAGCCTATAATAATAATAATAATAATAATAATAATAATAATAATAATAATAATACATTTTATTTATATAGCGCTTGGTACTCAAAGACCCTTAAAGACACAGTAAAACCAGCACATTTAGCACATTAAAAACAGATGAAGCAAAAAAACAACAACACATAAAACATGCATGTTAAAAGCAAGTAAAACAATAAAACCAGCCCAGCAGTGGATAATATGTGAGACTATTGTAGGTGGAAGGCTAATCTGAAGACTTGATATAACATAATATAAGTGTGTGTGTGTGTGTATGTGTGTGTGTGTGTGTGTGTGTGTGTGTGTGTCTGTGTATGTGTATGTGTGTGTGTGCGTGTGTGTGTGTGTGTGTGTGTGTGTGTGCGTGCGCGTGCGCGTGCATGCATCTATATCCTTTCGTTCCCATTGGCTGCTGAAACTTGTTGGAGCTTTTCTCTCTGGAAAAAAGCACCAAGAACCTATCGGTGATCGCGCCCCCCCCCCCCCCTCCCCTCCCCTCCCCTCCCCTGGCGAGCCCGCCTGGTCCAGACTTGTCCGGGAGACCGTCAAAGTAGCCCAGCCTTTACACCGGTTAAATAAGCTCTCATGTTAGAGACAGCACTTCCATGTTGTGAGCACATTAACAGTGAAAGGATTCCCTGCCGCTCCACACACAGCGCTGCGCTTTGCCGCCGAATTTCCTCCACCTGGTCCACGAGCCCCGTTGTTCTGATATTGACTCTGCTTTGTCTCCTCCGCCACACACTGGAGCCGTCACACATATCCACCTTCAAACACTTGTGACCAACAAGTCCAGTCTTGCACTTGAACTGGACATCTAAAACGTGTCCCGTCTTTTTTTTTTTTTTTTTTTTTTTTGCTTCTGTTTTCTATTTGTAATTTTTTTTTTTTTTTTTTTTTTTTAAATGCTACAATGTCGTCTTTGCCAGGAACGGTACCGCGGATGATGCGCCCTGCTCCCGGACAGAACTATCCCCGCACTGGATTCCCTCTGGAAGGTAGGCTGTAAGCAGCTGCCGCTCGGAGCCGCGGGACGGGCCTTTTCCACCGGCGGAGAGGACATTTTGTGAGGAGACTGAAAACTGGAGAGCTCAATTTAAAAAAAATAAATAAAATATGCTAGGGTAGACATGAAATTCGTTACCTTGACTATAGCCAGGACATGACTACAGTGCTACCTTTTCACCTTTTTTTTTTAACAGTTTTTTCTGTGTGAGTAAGTGTGTGTTTGAGCAGAGTAGGCTAAATGGGAACAGTTTTTTAAATGAGAGACAGGAAAATGTCATTGTATGTGAACATGCAATGACAATAAAGGGATTCATTTATTCATTCAGAAGGCTGCTGTAACTTTTTCTTTTTTTTTTTTTGCCGTGAAGGACTGGCATTTGAATTAAGTTACCTAGACTAGACTTTTTTCACACTGCTAAAATTATAATAAGATGTTACAAATAATTAGCTTACTAGGTTAAATATTAAAGACTCTCGGATGCACTTCATTTATTAATGACCATTTTGTCAACAAATTGAAAATGAGTCTTAAATCCCAAGGAAAACCTAGACAGTCTTATAGCCATAAATGCTGGATTTCTTCAAGTGCCCTGTGCATGGAAATCAAATCAACAGGGAGAAGCAGAGGATTAGGCTACATCAATATTTTGGAAGGCGTGATGGTGAATAATAAAGACGGACAGAAGGAGTTCTTCACCTCCTCTAGGGTCGGTTGGCACTGTGAAGTGGCATCCCTTAATGTCAATCTGTTAACGGCATTTTTCATTATTAACATTAAGATTTTTTTTATTTGTTTCTACAATCCAGACATTATTTACGTGAATTAGTACTGAGGCCTAGAATAATAGTAGGCCTATACTTATGTTTAGGCCCACACAGAGGAAACAGGAATGTTTTCCTATAACATGTGTCATGACTCCATGTGAAAGCTCCATGCTGAGTGAGCCTGTGTCGCCCGCAGTGTCCACTCCTCTGGGCCAGGGGCGGGTCAACCAGCTCGGAGGGGTCTTCATTAACGGCCGGCCGCTGCCCAACCACATCCGACACAAGATAGTGGAGATGGCCCACCACGGGATCCGGCCCTGCGTCATCTCCCGCCAGCTGCGGGTCTCTCACGGCTGCGTCTCCAAGATCCTGTGCCGCTACCAGGAGACCGGCTCCATCCGGCCCGGGGCGATAGGAGGCAGCAAGCCCAGGGTAAGAGCGAAGAACCGGAGGATTAGACCCTAATAACAATAATAATACATTCGATGTAGGCTATTAGTATAGGCCTAAATAAGATGTTCAATTAGTGTAGGCTATTTAATTATTTTGTATTTAATGTTGTTTGAGTAGGTCTTTCCCCCCCCCCCCAGCTGCAGTGTGTAACATTGTGTCCGTGTGTGTGTGTGTGTGCCACCTGCAGCAGGTCGCCACGCCGGATGTGGAGAAGCGAATAGAGGAGTACAAGCGGGACAACCCCGGCATGTTTAGCTGGGAGATCCGGGACAAGCTGCTGAAGGACGGGGTGTGTGACAGAAGCACAGTCCCTTCAGGTGAGGCTTCCTCCGGTAAGCCGCATTTCATTACATTCTCCGCTGTTTTCCGATTCGAATAGAAAAACAAAATGTTGATATTGAGGCCAAGGTTGGTCATGCTATTTATTATTATTATTATTATTATTATTATTATTATTATTATTATTATTATGGGGCTATTATTCGGCTAGTGAAGCTGCCTCTGTGTTCGCAGTGAGTTCGATCAGCCGTGTACTTCGAGCTCGATTTGGAAAAAAGGACGATGAGGACGAGTGTGATAAAAAGGATGAAGACGGAGAAAAGAAAAGCAAACACAGCATCGACGGCATCCTGGGCGACAAAGGTAGGCCACAGGAGACACACAGTTGTAGGTTGGACAGGCCGGCTGTCATAGCGAGGACTTGTCTACAAATTGGGCCTAAACGGGCGTTTTGTCGCTGGGGCTTTGCCTCAGTTCTCCCAGCAGACCCAGAGCCGCTCCATTATTTATGACGGGGAGCTCCCGTGGCGCTGCTAAACGCTCTATTAAAGCAGGGCTGACAGCTGACCGATGTGCCACTCAATATCAATTACAGGCGGCCTGTCTCCGGGGACAGGAGCCAGAGGCCGGCCGACTATCAGCGGCCTGTCTGCGGGGAGAGGAGCCAGAGGCCGGCCGGTTCTCAGCGGCCTGTCTGCCGGGACAGCAGCCAGTCTAGGTGTGCACAAAACCAATTCGCCACCGAAACAATTTTTGTTATATACATATATATATATACGAATGCGACAACAACCCCATATTAGTATATAAATGTAGGCCCCTATTTAATTCATACATCAGAAAAAAACACACCCCTCTTAAACGTTTTAAAGCAAAATTTTAATGAAATGTGTAGAAGGAATGAGCAAAACGATTACATTTGATCCGTAATATGGCTTATGATTAAGATGGAATTTAGAGCTGCAAAGATGAATCAATTAGTTGTCAATTATTAAGTTAATCGCCAACTATTTTCATAATCGATTAATCGAATTTGTTTGTTTTTTTTAAATGAAAAAACAGTGAAACTTGTGTGATGTCAGCTTGTTAAATGTGAATATTTTCTAGTTTCTTCTCTCCTCTGTGACAGGAAACTGAATATCTTTGAGTTGTGGACAAAACATTTTTTCACCATTTTCTGACATTTTAGACCACACGTTAATTTACAATGAAAATAATTGGTAGTTGCAGCCCTAATGGAATTTAAGGTAGGCTACATTTCTCTCAGATTTGAATTAGGCTATGCAATTGAGACATATTTTGAATTTGGTGTAGGCTATATATATTATAAGATAGTTAGGCATTTTTTTCCATAGAAGTTTCCCACCGTGAATACAACATTTGATATGTGGTGTTCCTGTGTGAGTGGAGCGGCTCTGGATCTGTTGTCTCTCTGTGGGCCTTGTTTGATTGGATCAGCTGTCCGTCCAGTGTTTCCTGACCGCTGGTTCCACTGGTGACATTTTTTTTCCAGACTGTCTGCCTTTTCATGTTCTTTAAAAGATCAGCCTAGCTAGTGTCTACTTCTGTCATCCGGGCCTGGCATTTAATCATTTGAAGACTTAGCCTATTACAGCTGCTAATGAAACCGGTGTGTGTTGAATAGGCGTCTGTGTTGGAGAGGGGTGTAATAGCTCCAAGGCATGGTAAGAAATATATTTATCCCCTATCAGCCCTCACTCTCACAGTTCCAGGCACAAGCATTCTGTTGAAGGGCTTTAAAGCAGATTAAATTGAGCCTTTTATTTCTTTTCACTTTCATCTTTCAGCGGCTCACTTCGTGGTGTGGTGCCCGCGGCGCAAATCTTGAGATTTTAAAGGTTTTTTCTCGTGTTGTTTAGATTGTATTTTTAAATATTCATTTCATTTGCTTTTATGGGATTGTTTTTGGTGGCATGTTGGCAGAATCTCAGGGAAAGTGTGTTTCTGCAGCAGTATAGGCTGAATGAAAGAGTTGTGTCTGTGGGCTACTGTGACTGATTCAAACACATGGATGAGTACTATTTACATTTCTCATTTTTCATCAGATAAGCTTCTGTTTTTCCACATGACATGCTGGCACTAATATACAATGGGGAAGCAAACTACATGCAAATAAGTCAGCTTTATTTCTGTACAACCGTTAAAACCAGTGACTAAAAACAATACAAGAAAATGCATTACATGAGATTTATAATTCAATCTTTAGGATGAACCACTTTATAATTAATAGCATGCTTTTCTACTCTTCAATTTGCATTTTTTTGACAGAACTGACATTTGCATATAAGAAGTTACTCCGCATATATCATAATATCTCTGCAACAAGATACTGGTTGACAAAATATGATGAGTGTGGATCTTATTTTTTTTTTGTATATTCAGTTATGATAGATGTTAATGTTTGGAAACTATAGATATGAAAAGCTGACAATCAGTATATTAGTGCACTGTAAATATGTAGGATAGTTTCCAGAATACACAGGTTACAGACAGTTGGTTAAAGTAGTAGTTTGTTTATAGGGCAGGTGTAATGGACAGGCCGGTCACCTATCATCATACAGGCATTCAGTGTATGACTGATGCACACTCTTTTGATCTGCAGCATTTAGTCAATATGCTGTTTCCCAAAGATATACATAACCTGCTGTAGGAAGAAAAAAAAAACAGTGTCAGTTTTGGGGTCCAGAATAAGCCTGGTTAAAAGAAGAAAAAAACGTTGACAGTGAGGATGGAGAGAGCACTTCAAACAAATCCAGTGGCAGTGACGAGAGGCGGCTTTACAGCGAGCGCAGGCTGTGGGAAGTTCTATTGCAGCTATTAATAATACTTTTCCCCGGGCATCCGCACTTCCTCCATCTGCACATTCTCCCAGCTATTTTGCCGGGTTGAAATTGATGGAGACCCAAACTGTTGGCTAGAGATAACACAATCATCACAGCCTTGGTCCTGGGCTGTGCATCCGTGTATTAAACTGGGATTAACCTCCCCTTTCTCCCCCGCTGCCTCGCACCAAAAACTCACATTTTTAAGAGACACATTGAAAAAAAAAAAAAAAGAAGACAAGGGGAGTGGAAGCCAATGTGCAACACAGAGAGGAAAGGTATCATCCGTAATAATGATGACGATCACCATCGTCATCATGATAGTCATTGGGTTGAAATGATAATCGATCGATCATTGAAGTCATTTATTAAGAAGAAAAATCCCAAATGTTTTCTGATTCCATTTTCTCCAATATGAGCATCTGCTGCTTTCCTCTCTTTAACTGAGCAGCTTTAGTTCCTGGCCTGTGGGACAGATTAGGGCAGTTTGAACTAGTCACCCACTAAACTGCAGACGGATGTTTGTCTTTGGAATTATAACGACTAAAGAAATAATTAAAATCTGTATTTAATATACATTTGTAACTGCAGCCCTAATCTTTAGAAACATGTATTTAAGAAATTAAAATGTCATATTATCCATACCATAGCATCAACATATGATGTTTTTTTTTATATTGTAAAAATAAGTATTGTGATAGGCTACAGTCAAATTTCTGGATGAAAATGCCTAATCCAGACAAGTCAAGTTCACAACTTCCTCACACTGATCAGTCCTGATCGTTGATTTGTAACACCAGAAATATTAAAGGGGCAGGTCCCTTGGTACAAATGGTATAAAAAATAAATAAATGTGACAACAGACAAATTCATATGGAATGTATATCATCATATAGTCCATCCTGAACTGAAAGTTATTCATTTAGTTATCTAGTTACCATTGGTCATGTTTTCTCAACTAATCATTCTACAGGAGGCCAAAATAATCATTTGTAGTCAGTTCTTTCATCAAAACAAATGTCACAGCAACCCAAAACCAAAGCCTTCTCAGCCCCCCCCGCCTCCCCACCCCCCCGCATTTATCTCTGCATCCAAATCATGTGTAACATCCCGTTAGTCCAAGCATTTGTCACCATAGGCGTATTTTACGGGGAGCATGGGGGGTGTTACAACCCCCCTACCCCCAATAACCAAAACTGGCCAGTGCATCCCACCCCAAAAACCTATTATAATGTCCTTTACATAAATATAGACATTTGTACTATAAATCGATGCAGTAAAATTCACCAGAATGCAGAAAATGTAATGTGAAAATGTAATGTTAACCCCAAAGTTAGGCCCTTGTTTGTCACTAATGAGTCGTCAGACAGACATGTGGCGGACATCAGCAGGCTCTGGTCCTTATGTTGGTACATGATTGGAGATTCAGAGGTTTGGGTCTTAATATAGCAAAGACACTTGCGTTGGGTTTTGCGGCACGCTGCGCCGGGTGCAAGATAGGGCCCTTTGTTTCTCTCACTATGCCTCTAGAGTCGTTACTTGCTCCGAAGCAAATCACTGTCACTCTCTCACTCGCTCTACCACACACTCCCCACGCATACACACACACACACACACACACACACACACACACATACACACACACACACACACACACACACACACACACACACACACACACACACACACACACACACACACACACACACACACATGCCGGCCCTGCTATTCTCTTAAAGAGATTGACGCACACACGTCAAACACAAGTATGAACTTCAGGCCACTTATGTAGGCTACGGAGAAAGCTCTGCGTGGAGCCTCCACACAACCATAAATCACGCTTAACACTACCACTAACACTAAGTGACTTCAGTCCTGGCACCATTCACTGGAGCCAGGGACAGGTAGAGTAGACGTAATATATGACGCTAATATATAAGATATAGCTGTGATCATTGGCTCTCTCAGTCAGAGAGGACCAACCAGCTCATGGTAGAGTGGTGTAGCTGTCACTGGTGATAAAGCTCGGGGCTGAGTGGAGGCTGCAGCGTGGTGCTAAATTACATCCCCATAATCCATATCCTCTCCTACAGATGAAAGGGAAGCTGTTTTTATTTTTTGAAAAAAAAGGCAATATTTTGTCGTAATTTGCAAACTAGGTTCCTAAATTAGTCGTGGAGCCAGATGCCAAAATGCCATCTGTAACCCTTTCAATGTTTGATCTATTGACAGTAGAGATGTGCAGATTACAGTACTTGGATCGCAAGAAAACCATGATTTTTGTTTGTTTGTTTGCATAAAGTACCAGTTTAAGATTAATAAGAGCATTTAAGCAAAAGTGCAGGTTTGCCATGGCCAGGTGCACAGAATCAGCATTACAATTTATACAATATCTATTAGTATCATCAGCGTAAAGATGGGCTTCTGTCAACCATTCAAAGAACAGTCAATATCATTCGTAAGAAATGGTGAAGAGGACTGGAGCTAAAATGAAAGCTTGCAGCCGGCACAGCCTTTGTTACTGGCAGAGACTCAGACCGTGCACCTCCCGCCTCCACACACCAACGCCTCTCAAACACATTATTCTGAGAGAGCCAAAACCAATCTTATATCATTTCTGTAAACGCACAGGATGATCAGCTGTGTCAAAAGCTTTTGACAGATCCGCGAAAAGGGCAGCATAGTGTTTCTTATTATCTAATGCAGATACTATATCATTTGTAGCCAGGTCGTTGTGTGATTAGCTCTGAATCCAGACTGGTGCACCCTTGAAACAGTCATTTGCTAGCAGTAGTGTGCATGCTGAACATGCGGCTGTGATGTTACTGCAGCAGCTGTAGTAGCATGCTGACCTGAGGCAGACCTGAGACAGACTGGTGCTCTGTGTTTCACACACACAGAGAACCGCTCCGAGGCTCCCATCCTCTGCTGCTGGGCTTATCATTTCATCACAGTTCATCATATTAGCTGGTGCCAGCACTGCTTTCAGGCTCGCCTGTCTATTAATTAAAGCCCATTTGCACACACACACACACACACACACACACACACACATACACACACACACACACACACACACACACACACACACACACACACACACACACACACACACACACACCAGTGCTGTGTGTCCGTTCAAAGGGACAGATTCTATTCTATTTTGTTTGCTCTGATGACATTCGAAAGGAATACCTCAAAATGACCATTCACATATCAATTACTCACTGTGTTGCCTTGAATTTGTGAAAATAAAAACGCTTGTCACAGGTTAGAGTTTGTTTGTTTTTTCATATAGTTTTGCTGTTAAGTGTGGCCCTTTATTATTTCAATGCATCAAGACTATTCCGTTTTTTTGATTCTCCATTCACAATGGAGGCATGCCACACTAACAAAGTTTTCTTCACAAATTCAAGGCAGCACTCGGTGAGTAATAGAGCTGCTGTGATGACTGATTAATCGATTAGTTATCAACTACTAAATTAATCTCCAACTATTTGGATAATTGATTAATCAGTATGAGTAATTTTTTATGTAAACACAGTGAAACGTGTGTGATGTCAGCTTGTTAAATGGGAATATTTTCTAGTTTCTTCTCTCCTCTGGGACAGAAAACTGAATATCTTTGAGTTGGGGACAAAACAAGACATTTGAGGATATTTTTTAAAATAATCGACAGATGAATTAACAATGTAAAGAATCGTTAGCTGAGTAAAGTATTTGACATACAAATGGTCATTTTGACACCAAATGAGTTCATCTTTCACATGCCTATAATGGGTATCTATATGGCGACCTCTCAGGCAACAACATGTTTTAAAGAACTCAGCCTGAATGCTCCCAGTTGCAACTGATGATTGTTTTGAATATTTTGTCACTTTAGGCCAAACTCCCTGTGTTCAGGTCTCCCTCTCCTTATGTAGGATGAAGGGGTTAATTGTTGGATCAGGAAGCTGGCAGGGCCGCATTAGAAGATCCCACTGTGATCCCCAAGCTGGGAAACTGGGTCACTGTGGCAGTACAGGGAGCAGGATGAAGCAAAGACACACAGGAAATAAGAGTAGCAAGCCTAACATGTGAGCTCAAATGCTTTATTTGGTAATATGTGTAATCAACAGAGTTTTAGTATTAGCTCAACGGAAAAAAACATCAACAGTTGAATAATGACACACTTAATAAGGCCAATGATTAATGAGTGAGTCAATGTATCAATGTATATGGATGGTTTCAGCTTCTTTAACATGTCTAATAATCCATCCCAAAAATGCACAGATTTCACATGAGGAACACATTCCACCATTTCAGAATTTCGTTTTTTTAGACATTGCATGTGAAATATATTTGTTAAATATACGTACATTCATACATACATACGATTTTTAATGAGGACATTTACCAATATTAAGATGTATCATAATTTCGCAAAAGAATAATGCAAAGTCAAATGTCAAAAATCAAGCTAATGTTATGCCTGACATGATACCAAACTACTCGCTCTTAATCATTCATTAAATCAATGAACAGAAACACATTCAACCCGATCCCATGCTAAGATCATATCTTAACAACATTCTGCTGAAAGCTGATTAACGATGATTCTGAATCGATGCTCAGCTGCACCAGCACGTGGTTTCTAGGAATGTCACACATGAAATAATAAGAAAAATGAGGTGTGTAGGTATCAAATGGAGAGGAAATGGCTTCAACCCCAACAACAAGAACACTCTTTAAAACACAACCATTCATGAAATAAAAACAAATCAAACAGACAAACTAACTCATTGACAACATCACATTACTTTGCATTTTTTACATTTTAGAGGCCAATCAGTTAAAAGATTGATAAATGCATGTAATGAAATAAGCTTTGTATCATTGTTGTAATTAGAACCTATAGTGCAGCTAATTGTACGTTTATTCTCTTTTTCAACGGCCATTAGCATTTTTGTCGGGGCTGACCTACTTGTTGATTTTTCTTTATTTCTAGAAGCACTTTGGACTTGTCAGTGATGTCTTTGAGAAAACCAATAGATATATGAAGGGGAGCTGCTGAACTGAGAGGGGCTTTGAATAGGAGAATAGCAGCCCACTTCTTTGCCATGGAGTGTTCAGTAGCCATCTCTTAATCCTCCTTTCATTTCGCCGACAAATGCCAAGAATCTTGTCTGGCGACCCAATGGGAAGCTGATCAGCCAACAAAAGAGGGGCGCTGCACAAAGAGCCAACAGGCCGAACGGGGAGGAGGGCAGTCAAGAGGCCTCGGCATCCCATTAACAGCCCATTTGCAAAGGATACACACAAGACAATGGCAAACAGAAAAAAAAAATCACAAAACACAGCACAAACAATATGGCAACAGCAAATTAATAAAATGTCAACACTTTAACTGAGCCCTCGGTGAGAACCCCCACAGCTGTGTCATCCAGATAGATTATACACAGATATGTTTTTTAACAAACCCATTTAGTGGTCAGGCCTTGTTCAAACGCATAGAATGTTTTATAATTACTGGACATCCCAAAGTTTCCAATTTGTTAATTTATATAATTTTGAATATTTCCATTTGGTGGAATGTAGCCGTCATGAAACATATTCTGGGTTTTTCATATTTTACCCAGTTCTTTTATATATATATATAAAAAAAAAAAAAATGCAAGGGCAGTTTACAAGGGGAAGAAAATGGAGATTTTAGGAGGTTATGTTGTGCTTGATTGGTTTGTTAGCTGCCAATGTGTCAGGATTTGGCAGGGACACATCTGCTTTGCCAAACATTGCCCGAGAGCACTCAAAGCACTGCTGGCTTTAAAGACACAAACCCTTACTGAATGATTCTGTCCAGAAATACTGTAAGACAATGTCCTTTAGCTTCCTGCTTTCATTTTTACACATAAAACCAAAATGAAATACTGGATAAGATCATCTGCGTATTATTAACATCTGCTGTACTACATGTTGATTTGACCTCAGTGTTACATACTGGACCTCATAAATATAGATAACATTAATTATGGAGCACAATTAAGCAGCCAAAGTATTATATCAGTGGTATACATGATCATATTATTTGTATTTTGAAAGACAGCTGGATATTGTGTTTTATAATTTTTTTTTTAAAATCCTATCATTAGCTGTTTTTTTTCCTAATTTTTTCGTAATCTAATAATAAAAAAAAATTGGTCCAATATGACCGTAGAGATCGTGTGTATAACTGAGTATATCATATAGTATTAATATTATCAGTGAGTTCCTGTGTTGGGGGAAATGGTTGAAGGAATTCTTTTAGCGAGTGACTAAATGCATCTCTGAAATCCTGTTTGAAATTTCCATACAGAGGGCCGTGTGCTTGGATCTATTAGATGGCTTATTCATGGATTTCTCCATCAATTCACGGTGGAAATCACATTCACCAAATGCAACCATCCAGTGTAATTGGCTAGAAAATGACCTTAAATATAGCGAGATTACTGTGGCATAAAGGCCCAGCAGTTTTTTTTGGGGTAGAGTAAATGTTCACGCTACTGAAAGGTATGAAAGTGGATTAATGGCCATCTCTCCGTCACTGCATTAGAATGATCTGAGCCACATATTTAACACACTGATGATGGGAACTGAGCATTGTTCACAATAGAGCAGGGAGCACACTCTGCACCCAGCTTACGGAGCTGATCGCACACTAGCGTCTGGCTTTTTGCTCTCATCACTTGTTATTTATTGGATTGGATTTCATGTAATTGTTTGGAAATATGAGAGTGTATGTTTGATTAGGCTTTGGCAGTATTGAATTAAATATGAATGAATATTTAGAACAGAAACTTATTATGATTATTATATCAATATGCAGCTAGGTGACAAATGAAAGTGAGAGGCTGTGTGTTGAGCCAGCTTCAGTGCTGCTGCTTCAGTGTGTGGAAGATAACAGATCATCCAGTGTTCTGATGTGGGGATGGAGAGCGCTGACTAAGGGCTGCGTTCAGACTGCCTGCCTCGGCCTGCGGCGGCCTGCATCGGCCTGCGGCGGCCTGCATCGGCCTGCGCCGGCCTGCATCGGCCTGCGCCGGCCTGCGGTGGCCTGCGGTGGCCTGCGGTGGCCTGCGGTGGCCTGCGGTGGCCTGTGGCAAAAAGTTGAGACCGACTGAACTTTTGGAGAAACGCAACCGCACGTCACGCTGCGGGGCGGCTGTGGCTCAGGTGGTAGAATGGTGGCCTACCAATTGGAAACTTAGTGATTCGATCCCATGTCGAAGTGTCTTTGGGCAAAACACGGAACCCCGAATTGCTCCCGATGCTGCGCCATCGCAGTGTAAATGAGTGTCAATGTTTATCTTGTACGAAAGTCTCGGCCACAGTGTATGAATGTGTGTGTGTATGCTGAATGGTTCCTGTACTATGTAACAGTGCTTTGAGTAGTCGTTAAGAAGAAGAAAAGCGCTATATAAATACAGTCCATTTACAGTTGTGTAACCTGCAATCAGATATGTCAGAGTGTTTTGAGCTATGGTTTGAGCCGGTGTGAGAGTCTCGTACAAGAAACAGGAAACATCACTGCCTCTATTCTCTGTGTTGGTCACCCATCTGTATATCAGTTTATTAATAATAATAATAATAATAATAATAATAATAATAATAATAATAATAAGCACACACTGAAGTGTCATGCAGTCTTTAAGAGCAGGAAAACCCAACCTCCAGTAGCCATGTACTATGATAACCAATCAGAGCAGAGGATATAACTAGTCATGACAGCATGAGCTCTATATTTGCTCCTTTCAAGTTTGAAGCATTTACCCAAATACAGAGGGTTTGAATATTAAAAAAGAAGAATAATATAATTGAATAATGTAGTGAGAGTGCTCTCACTCACACACTCTCTCTCACACACTCTCACTCACACACTCTCTCACACACTCTCTCTCACACACACTCACACTCTCACACACACACACACACACACACACACACACACACACACACACACACACACACACACACACACACACACACACACACACACACACTCTGAGAAACTCGCTAGCCTTTCTTAGAATCACGTTCGGCAGGTTGGGTTATGTGTGAAATTAGTAACATGTTTGTTGTATGTTTTTCTTTTCCCCCATTTTGGATAATTTTGTGATCTCTGGTTTGTGCTTTGTGCTTTATAAAGAAACATTATTATTAATAATTATTACGTATTAATTATTATTATACATTATATTATTAAATCAAACGGCAACCAATTTACAATTTCGAAACATTACAAAAAATGAACAAAGCTGTCTTCAAACAATTTATTTTTATTTAATGTATCAGGCCATTGCCACGATGTTGCAAATCAGTGAGAAATAACAGATTTACAGGGTTTCTGCATCAATTTGATAAAGTACCTTCATCAGATTTGAATTAATTTCAGTTTATAATTCAGAGAGATGTCTTATTTTCCAGAAAACTCTATAACAATATCACAAAATAAAATGACATGCAGTCTATTAATATTGCACACTCCTAATGTATTCTGAGATGGAATCAGAGCCTTCACATCACAGTCCACAGTATTTCCAGCTGGGAGCAGCTCCTCCATTTCTGTTGTGCATTGCATTGTTGGACAACAGTGTCCATCAACACCACACCTCAACAAGTTACAATTAGTGTACAAGTCAGATGATGCCAGTTATTCACTCTCAGACAGTGACACATCTCTCACTGATCCTTAATATAAAATCATCTTTCCTGCTTCAAAACAACATGATCTGGAAACAAAGACAGTGTGGATTTTCCTCATGATGATCAAAACACCTTCTAATTAACTCAATTCATCAAAACTGATTAATGCGATTAGCTCCAAAATGTACAGGAGAGTACATTTTGTGTATATTGTCGGTGAGAGTATCTTGGTTAGCATCATATCCAAAATGATGTGTCTCTGGAAGAAAGGCCAGACCATGTGATCACACAGCCGCATCTGAGCAGGAATCAATGAGAGCTTCACGTTGGAAAACGTTTTTTCTTTTTTTTTTTTTTTTTTTTTTTTTTACAAATGCTGGCCTTAAAGTCAGCATTGTTCAGCATTTTGCGCCCTGTTCAGACGCCCATAGATGTTGAGCATGCGGACACAGAACCCCCTATGTATGTGTCCATGCATGGTCTGCTGATACATAAACAGCTGCTAACAAGGAAAAAAATCTAAAATGGGCTAGGAGGCCCGTCGGTTATTTTGTGCTACCATTTGCCATTGAAGAAGTTGATGAACTCCTCCAAGTTTATTAAAGAAAAGGGAAACAATATGAACCAAAGGCTTGAGGCAAGCAGGCTGACAGTTTATAAAGTGGCGGCCATTGTGGCTTGAAGGCAGATGCATGAATACCTCTGAATAGACTCCCTCAAAGTGACACGATTGAGCTAGACAACAGCAAAACGCTGAAAGGAAAGCTTCTCCTCTTGCGCTGCCGAGCTGATTTCTAATGCTCCTGCTTTGAATGAATGTACATCAGCAGTGGGAGGGTTTGCTGTGGTCCGCTCACTACACTTTTTACTGGAGTCTGGGTAGATGTAAAACTGTGTGCCTCCTACAGCGACTCCAAGCAGCAGGGGTCTTCATGCTATTAAATATAAAGTATATGAAATAAGCTAACAACATATTGTTACGTCTGTAGTTGTTGCTTTTTTCTGAGCTGAGGGTAGCATATTGTTTCCTCATGTTAAAATGATTTCAATTCATTTGATGAAGAAAAAAAAAATGTTTAGGGAGATAAAATAATCAATGAGAAAACAGATGAACTCTGGGAAAGGCTAAATGTTCATGTTCTTGCAGCTGAAAACGTGCAGTTGAGAAAACATTTTAAGGGCTAACTTTGTTTTTTTTCAACCTGGACCCTATTTTCCCCAGTTTTTGTGACTGATGGGAACAACACGTTTGGACATTGGTCCAGTATGAAGCAAGACAGCTGCAGTCAGCAGTGGTGAAACAAGCTGTAATGTAATGGTAATGGGCAAATGCCCACTTTGAATTTCAATCTCCTAAAAGAGCAGTTTTTGCCACTGACAGGCTCAGATTATTATTCTTAAGTGTCTGACAACATTATGGAAAGGATCCCTACAGAGATAGACCTTTTTGGTTAAAGAGTAAGATCCCTTTTGTTTAACATGAAACAGCCCAGAAATCCCCATCACCAAACCCACCAGACTCCATGTAAATAATCAGTACTTTTATCATCGTAAAACACACTTCATTCAAAGTCGAGAGAAACAAACCGTCTTGGTTCATCTTTCCACTGTTCCAACAATCACCACTTTGGTTTGGTTGAAATAAACCCTTAATTCACCCATTTACATGTGGAAATATGCTGGCTCTATACACGCTAAAAGTACTGATTATAATTACTAATCATCCCACTTATCCCATGAAAAGATAAAACAACCCTGACTGTATCTACTAACTGTTGTGTGTGTATATCTCCTCTTCCTCTGTGCCATAGAGCAGCCACTGCTGCACTGGCTGACACAAACTCTCACTAGAGAACCAAACGTGGATTAATCCACCGCCGAAAATAGTCCCCAGCAAAGTCACTATTTCTAACTGTTTGAGTATTGTTTCCTAGCAAGCCAGATAACGTCATGATGACGTTGTGATGACGTCTGTCAGTGAGGTTCAGGGCTAGGCCAGAACACAGCTGATACAGGGATGATTAGGACATCATCACAAGGACTAAATCCAGCCGTAGAACTGGCTGTTGTAGGCCGTCCCCCTGGTTTCCCCTATGCCCGTGCCTTGCGCTCTCGTTGGCTGTAGCTCCCCCGGCAGAGTCCCTGCAGGCTCCAGATATTTAACCTGCTAGATATCGAGCCTCTTGTCTCACTTTTTTGAACAGTTCACAAATCGCACTCGAGCGTGTGCACCTGAGTGATCTTTTAAATGAAACTATATATTTGTTTTAGGTGTTTTAAAAAGTGTAGTCTTCAGATGGAACCAGTGGGCTTGGAGCTGAGAAAGACAGACTAAGTGGGGAAGACAGACAGATGTTTGGGTCTGCACACAACAAGAAAAATATAGAATCCATTCAAACTTGCTCCCAATTTTTACTGGATTAGTGCAAGGGTTTAAGGGTGTAAGGGGTTTACGAAATGGACAAATCAAATACAACAATAACTGTGATCTTATTGCTTTAATTGTCCAAAAAGTATCAATCACAAGCTAAAGTTAAAATCCTATTTTTACATATAAAGTGTTCTCAAGTATTGAATACCATGACAAATGTGGGTAACATTTTATTTATTCAGTTGCAACCCTATATGACACAAAATACTTCTAATTCTTTAAGTCAGTGAGATTTCCTGCGATGTTTTTCAGCTTCTCTTGTCCAACGTATAGGCAGATTTCACTGTCAATTTGAATAATGTGAAATAGCGCAAATAATTTACAGTTCCCTCTAGTGTTTCTACATAGATGATTTTAGGACCCCATACTGTAACAGCAGTGTATTACACTTTTATGAGCGGCCCAGATTGGCATGAACACATCAGCAGAATGATGGCCTTTTTTCGCATCCTGGAGTGACAAGCAGCAGATGAAAAGCTCACCTATCCCTCCATCTCTTACAATTGTATCAGAGAGCATTTCAAGCAGAATCTGTAAAGACATTCAACAAGCTCAGATCACTTCATTTTATTTGCGCTGCTCTGATTGTTAATCTACTTTCTTCCAAAATAAGATTATTCTATTGCTCTTTAAAACTTTCTGCAATTGCTTTCTTTAAGCCTGCAGCTGTCCACTGAGAGCTTTGCTGTGTCCAATATATCTTAAGAGGGCCTCTTATTATTATATTTGCTCCCAGCTCTAATCTTTATCAGTGTTTATATTGACAGTCGGCAATTTTTGTTTATGCTATTTTTTATCTACAAAATAAAGACACGTGCATGCCAGTGCCTGGGGAGGAAAGAAGATAAAGACTTTGCATTAATAACAGTTTGCTAAGACATAATGCCCTGATACAGCCAGCATCTTTGTGTGGGCTGGATTGAGTTCAGTGCCAGTTCTATGCAGTGTTTTCGCCTGTAACAGATCCTATAGCTTTCTGTGAGAACATATATTTATGGCTGCAGTCAAATTTCTTTTTTTAAACAAACAACAAAAGTTGGGATTTTTTCCATTCATTCATTTTTTTATGCACAGAAAGTGTGCAGACTCCCTAAATCTTTTGGCAAATATTTTACCCATCATTGTAAAACTGCCTACGTTGCACACAGTCCACTCCTGATGCTTACTATACACTTTTGCTGCATTTGTTGTGACTAAATACCATTGTGTTGGAGCTGTATTGGAACAAAGGCAGGAACAATGCTGAAGTGTGTGAATGGGAGCGTGTGCAGAGGCAGCGTCGGCGCTGCAGCGCTGCTCTCACTTGGGCTTGAATTTGTCGCCTTTGTTGAGGAGTGGCTCCTGTTGCCAACTGGCAGATTTTATTTTACTTTCTTTTGTGTTCTTTGAATACATTTTAAAAACTTTGTCTTTGGGCTCAATTAGTCAAATTTTCATACCTTCAATTCAAGGCCCTGTGTTGTTGATACATGCATTCAAATCTGCAAGTTAAATAAAAAATATTGCCATTGTAGCAAAACTGAAATGAACCTGCAGCTGATATTACAGTAAGCTGTGTTACGTAAAACATATTCATTTTATAAGAAACCTTAGGGAGTAACTGAAAGCTGTTTATCCATAGAAAACATTCTGTAGAGTTTTGTAGAAAATGTAGTTGAATTTCCTTTTCAATAGGTGACACGAGTGTTCTTAAATTTGCATTGGCAGGCGCCAGTGAATTTATAAGACATAAAGGTTTGGGAAATGTATGACCATAGCAGGTGCTTCTGCAGTATGATTACCGAACTTCATTTATACTCTACTTCATTCGTGCTGATAAATGCTGTTGGACAGGAATTTAAAACTCTTAATATGTTAAAATGCAGCAATACCTAAATAAAACAAATCTGTTTCAGGTTCCAACAACCTCCCCCATCTATGTGTTCCATGTCATGCCTCGGCACCATTTGACCTCTTTAACTCTTTAACTCTCAAAGTGCCGCCCTTACGCGGGCGGCACTTTGCTTGGCTGCTCAGCTTTAGTGACTCTGGAAGTGTTACTGAAGTTGTGCAGAGTGCGGCGGGGCTGCTCCTCTTTCATGGCCAGCAGCCCCCTGAGGTGCTGCCTCTATTGGCCCTGAAAAGCCCTATGCAGCTGACCAGAAAGAGGCGTCCAAAGAGCCTTCACAGCCAAGACATGACGGCTAAAAGAGCCACAGCCAGCAGCTCTCCACTTCACTATGGCCCCATCTATTCACATGCCTGCAGCCAACGCTGCTCAGCTGCTGAGGAACCGCCAGCAGCCTAGAAGTGGACATTGTGATTGTAGTCTTTTACTGCTGGGAGTTTGTACCAGGGCTGCACGATATGACCTAAAATCAAAATCACGATGAATTGCACATTTTACCTCGATAACGATGAATGAACGATAATGAATCACGTTGTACTAAATCATCTTTTCTAAAGCCAAAATGTTCCCAGACGAAGTACACTGCGGTTTTTTTTTGGGCACAAGTTGCTCAGTTGACTCGGACTCGGTGTTTGAGTTATCCTCCATTATGCTTTCCATGCGGCTGACTGGTCCGGGCGAAGTCACGTGACTACACACGCGGTAGAATGTTTTTAAGGAGAAAGTAGGCCTTTCAACAGGAATAAATGATCGAAAATATGGTCTTGGGAAAAATACGTCGATAACAACTTCAGAATTTTGATGTTGATTAATTTTTGATTAATTGTCCAGCCTAGTTTATACCCTCTCTGTTCATTTGGTCTGTTTGCAATGAA